>NC_065526.1:39455340-39456508 GCF_006386435.1 Epinephelus moara
CTAATTTTCGCAATATTACGCAGATGAAAAAATGCAGTCCGTGAGGTTTGTTTTAAATGAGAATTAAAAGACAAATCTTGATCAAATATTACTCCGAGGTTTCTTACGGTAGTGCTAGAGGCCAGAGCAATGCCATCTAGAGAAACTATGTCATCAGATAAAGAGTCTCTGAGTTGTTTGGGGCCAAGAACAATAACATGTGACTCTGATGTCACAGGCATCTGTAGATCTGCTCCCTTCCAACAGATTTCTTCCTCTCCTTGCTCCAGCTGCTTCAACAGCTCACACCTATTCCCGGTTGGGCCTGGAACAGCAAAGGCCCAAACCCTGGCTCCATAGCCCAGACCACTAAAGGGAGGGCAATTGATCACAGACTCTGTTGCAAACACAAGGTTTGCAACCAGCTTTCCAGCAACAAGGAACTAAGTGAGTTAGCACTCTAACTTTGCAAGGACCCCGAGCGACTGGCTTCCTCGGATCAGAACCTTTGGAACAAAGGACCCAACAAAGACTGCACCTGGAACCATCTTCCCAGCCTTCTTCTGCCGGCTAACAAAGCACCACCACCAAGTGACTCTTTCTTCCATCCACTCAAGGATGTAATGTAATGCAAGTAATGTAACAACTGGGCATAGCTTATCACAGCTTTACAGGCTAAGCAAGACTGTTTAACTTGGTGTATGTGCTTTGATGCTGTTTACTGAGTATTGCTGTGATAGATTGCAGTTAGGTCATTGATTAGTTGGCTTCGCCAAAGCTAAGTGTTTAGTTTGCTAATACTGTTCACAAACAGATTCTTGCATGCAACTAAACAATCTCTGCACTAATCCAGACCGTTTGCAACACACGTCACATTGACATAGACTCATTAACAAACAGGCTTTCAACAGAGCTACACCCAAACAGGCATTTCAGAATTCCCGCTTCTTTTCATTTGTCTTTGTCCTGACCACACGGTCAAACAAACACCTCCCCCAAAACTGAAGCCAGCCTTAATTCGGCCATTTTGGTAGTTCTCTGTTGTCAGCCATTTTGTTTTGTAGGCCAAACAGCTACTTGATCACCACACCCACCTTTGTCTTTCTCTTTTCTCTCTCTCTCACACACACACACACACACACACACACACACACACACACACACACACACACACACACACACACACACA
>NC_065526.1:39456832-39459007 GCF_006386435.1 Epinephelus moara
CTAAGTGCACAGAATAAATCTCCATGGCAACATATGTGCCTCTGCTTTCGAACAACCGAATCAATGCTAAGTTAAGCCAGAATAACCAACATATCCCGGCTTAATCCCTTATCTAGGTTTCGAACAACAGGATTCAGGAATGTTTACGGGCAGAATTACCGTTTCACGGCAAAACAACAGTAAGAGAAATATTACAACTATGGCTTGGCGAAACGATTTCTGTTGTTGTTGTTGTTCTTTGGCCTCTATCTCTCTGAAGCGTTAGAGTAGCGTGCTTTGGCACATACCTATGTGTGGAAACAGCGGAGTCTCTGTCATTTTATTGTTAAGAAGAACACCCAGGGTTAGCATAAGTGATTAACATAGGGGTGATTAACATAGGGGGTTTCAAAATAAAATAAATGTTCCTGTCTGTGTCTGTGACCCCCGTTCAACCCACAACCGGCAGGATTCACCTCTCGTTTCTGCTGCTGGTTGAAATCTGTACTCGCACAGTGTGCTCCTGAACGATTTCTTTTGCTCGCACAAAACTATTTTTAGTCGAAAATGCTAGTAAAATGCTTGCACCGTAGAGCTCTGAAGTGGAAAACAAATCACTGTAGCATATATAAACAAATCTAGCCTACAAGTAAAAAGAAATAAATAATAACTTTCACTGCTTAAAGATACTCAATAGCTCAGCTAATACCTGACATGTCACTGGAAAACAAACCATTGCAGCAGCATATTGAGTGCCAGGTGGCCAGCGCCCACTGTTATTGGACAGCGCATGGACACTCACCCTCTTTTGATTGGACTTTGAACTTATCCCACAGTAGTGGTTCTGTGAGGTACCGTAGTACTACGGTACTCCAACATTATGGTATCATATGTACCGGTTACACCCCGCCTTTCCGAAACCCGGCCTTTCCGAAAATAGACCTCCATTCTTCGTAATGGCAGGGTTTCCCATTTTTTCTAAAGGCCCCACTATTACGAATATTGGGGACAACGCCCGCAGTTCGTCAACAGGTGCCTCCAATCAGCCGCACACTCAATCACAGATCCGCTCTGACCAGCCTCCCCCTGCAACTACAGCTCCACTTGGCTTATTGTTGTCATGGATAGGCCTACATCGTTGCTTCTAGCTGGTGATATGCTGTGATAAGGCTTTAAAATTGTAGCCGTGGGTATATGCTCATTATATCACAGTTAAGAAACAATCAGATTGACTGATTCCACCTTTCCGTTTTATAAATGCATTTAATATATTTACTCCGACCAGAAGCCAGATTATCACTAGTCTGTCTGACCGGGGGGGGGGGCGGGAGTGGGGAATTCAGCACCACGGACAGCACGCGTTTAAAGACTTGACAAGCGTCTCCTTTTAAATGTGTTTGCTGCTAGCGCAATTATAATAAATAAGAGACAGTGACATATTTTCAAGAAAAAACAATGAGTTGAACGTTCATTTCAAGCTTTTGTAGTACAACGAATTTCAGAATTGTGTGAGTGCAGCCGGAGAGTGGGCGGCAGTGTTTGATGCAGGAAACTCAATATGGACTTGAAAAACAGCTTCGGAATGGGGGTGGTTCAGAGTGGGGGTGGTTCGGAACGGCGGTGTTTCGGAATGGAGGGCTGTCCCCATATGTACCATGGTGTTTTAGTACTGTGGTCTACTGTTGGTACCAGTATACCGTGCAACACTATCACATAGTCACCAGAGTCATTTGCCAGGAGGATGTCATTAAAAAGTCTTAATAAAGCTGACAGTGTGGTATGCAGTGTTTTAAAGCCAGATTGAAAGACCTCCAGGATATCATGCTCATCCATAAAGGACTTTAACTGAGCATGAACAGCTTTCTCCAGGATCTTTGAAATAATAGGCAGCTCGGAGATGGGCCTAACATTGGCCAGCACAGTGTGATCGAGGCCAGGTTTCTATAGCAGGGGTTGCACTACTGCATGTTTAAAACTTAGGGGGGCAACACCAGAAGACAGGCTGCTGTTAATAATGGCCAGAACTGACTGTCCTATACTAGGGAAAACCTTCTTGAAAAAGTGAGGAGGGGCAGCATCACCCGGAGAACCTGATTCGCAGCGGTGCCTGGAGAGCGTGACGTGTGTGGTTGTGCTGCTGCCGTGGTCCTGCCAGATGCCTCCTGCTGCTGCTGCCGTCATTAGTCATTAGTCATA
>NC_065526.1:39459101-39462835 GCF_006386435.1 Epinephelus moara
TTTTTTTTTCCCCGTTAAAGGGGTTTTTTTGGGGAGTTTTTCCTTATCCGCTGCGAGGGTCATAAGGACAGAGGGATGTCGTATGCTGTAAAGCCCTGTGAGGCAAATTGTGATTTGTGATATTGGGCTTTATAAATAAAATTGATTGATTGATTGATTGATAGCTTAATATGGCCAACCAGTGGTGTCACCAAGCATTTTTTCCGGGGCTTCAGCCCCGGATGTTTTGACTCTAGCCCCGAACGTATTTTTAGTGATTCACACCTATTAGGTTCAGGGGCGCCCAGACAGGACAGGCAAACCAGGCAATTGCTTGGTATCCCACGGCCACTCATATTAGGCACATTTGCAATGACAACCATCTTAAACCTCCCAGTGCAACGGCACCTCCGCAGCTCTGAAGCCCCCTTAGTAGGGGCCCCACCCCTTCTAGGTTCTAACGTTAGCTTGAATCTGACGCGTGTGAGGCAGCAGGCTACTCTGTAATACAAGTGTATTTATTGTGCATACTGTTGGTGAGTCGCTGCGTTTTAGTCTTGTACACATACAACTGTCCGTTTCGCTTTTGTCATGTATTTCCCACTCCAAACTGACCACACACACCATCTAAATGTGAAGCAGATTTTCTCTTCTGTGCTTTGGAGGCTCTATCTCCACAACGGATTGGTCGATTTTAATGATTGACACCTTGTTTGATTTGTTAGAGCCAATAGAATGAGGCTATACCGACCAAAACGAGATTGACAGCACTGTAAGCCAATCAGAGTCAGCAGAATGCCCTTGTGGGGCCGGAACCTAAAGCCCGTAATGTTCACCCGGATTCATTTGAACACAACACAACATGTCCGTCTACCGGGGGCCTGTTGTTCGAAAGTAGAATTAACCAATCCAGGATAAGTGGAAAAGCGAGGCTGGACAAATTCCCCTAAGTCCATCCTGGCTTAATTGGTTGTTTGAACGCCAAGCCAGGCTGTGGAGGCGCGGCTTTGTCAAGCCAGGTGTAACTCATTCGGATAAGTGCGCGTCCTTGGCTTTCTTAAATAGACCCCAGGATCGATCATAGATTCACCGATGCAGCAATGGAGAGGACGCGTGTCGTGCCGCAGCGTCTCATCATGGACACTTATGAAGAGGTAAAACATATAATCACGAAGAAAGGAAACACTGCAGCGATAATGAAGCAGAGAGAGAGTGCGTGGCAAACAACTGCGGACCGACTGAATGCGTAAAGAGTGCGTGGCAAACAACTGCGGACCGACTGAATGCGTAAGTAATCTAAAAATATACACTTGCTGCACAAATTAATCTGTCATAATTACAATTAAAGTTCCTTCCACAAATTAACAGTTGTACACTTCACCTTAAAGGTGAGCAGCGGAAGTTAATATCACTCGGGAAATGTACTATGAGGGGGCACCAACTGCTGATTTCACACCAGCGGAAGAGCTCGCCCTGGATCAGAACCGAGGCAGGACGATGATGGAGGGGATACGGGGGGGACAGCTACAGACTCTGTCCCACCCACAGAAACCGCCCTCTTCATACAAGGTACATTATTCCAGTTTATTACACGGCTCTATTAAATGCTGTATTCTGATTGGTCAGTCGCGGCATTCAGAGGTCTGATATTACTGTGTAATGACCATTGCTATGTAGCCCAGCGTTGCTAGGGATGCTGCCCTGTTACTTTTAACGTTTTTTTTTAACGTAGCCGTTACCGCTTCAAAATAATAATAATTTACAAGATACAAAGATGGAGTATTTTCATGATATAACTTTTAACATTTGGTGAGCATGAAAATCCTGAGTCATGGTTACTGGCTGAAGATGAGAAGAATGCCAGAGAAGAGGGATGCTCAGAGGCGCACGGAAAAGAGAGGAGACACAAGATTGTGGATGACAGGGAGGTTGATCGTTGATCTTGATTCCCTGTAGCTATTGTAGCGCAGCGTTTTTTTTTCTCCCCTCCCGATTTAATTTATAAATCAATAAAAATCGTATAATTAATCAATATTCTGTCTCAAATTATTCATTTAACTGATAATTAGCCATGTAATAACACGGCTGCCCTTCGGGGTTCTATTCCCCTGTCGGGAGTTATTTTCCCAGTATTCACCGGCTCATTATACATTATCCCTTACATACTGTACATGGAATCAATCATTTTATTCATTCATTAATCAACAATTGGTGTTATGTGGACTGTCTGACTTTGGATTGTCTTGCAGTGTCAGGTGACACACTGACCGGAAGCCACACAGCCACCGGAAGATGATCCGGTGAGTGTTATTCATCAGAGCCATTTGCTTGACATGTCTTGCAAGTTTACATTAGGTCAATACAAATTCTATTTAATGTGGCAGGGTGAAGGCACAACTGCAGCAGTAGATGCAGCAGATGAGGAGGAGACACTTTCTCTGGACTCCAGAAGGTTTGAGGTAACCTGCCAGTCTTGGGGAGATAATTTAGTCCTTAATGTATAAGAAGTCAGTGATGTGGTGCTCATAGAAAATATATTTGTAACAGGACACAGATGAACAGCCTGACAGCCTGCCTGGAAATGTAGTGAGTATTGCCTGAAGGACATCCACGGTGTCCACAATTGCTGTGCTAATAGATATGTGTTTTACAGAATTCACAAACTGTCAGACAGCTATATGCTACTCATCTGAGGAAGCAAATAGCCCTGGCAGATGTCAAGCTTCAGTGTGAAAAGAGAAAGCTTCAGGACATGGAGCTTGACAGACAAATTAAAAGAAAGACCTTAAGGAAACTGGACTTAGAAATTATGAAACTACAGAAAGAAGTAAATGATTTTAATGCACATTGTAAGCATGACTGTGATGCAATGTATTAATCAATATTATTTCTCTCTTTCTCTCCACAGCTCAAAGCAGACAGTGACTGATTTTAGTATTTTTCATTTAAATAAAATGAGGTCAAAGAATATTGTGGTTTCATCTTCATGTTTTCATTCATTGATGTAAAGTACACTGGAGTTATTGGTCCAGTTAACTGGGAATATAATTTGGGAAGGTCATACAGTTATGACACCTAATAACCACTATTTGTATGTTTATTCCAACAATTAATCCTTTTATTGGTAAGGATATGTGCATGTCAAAGTAAGCTTGGGCAAGATGCTGAACCCCAGATTGCTCCCAATATTCTATGCACCCTGTATGCACCTGACGATGCTTATTGATTGATTGATTGATTCTTTTAATGACCACACAGCCAGGCTGGTGGAATTTGTTTCCAGTACAGCTCATTGATACAGGTTCCAACACTGAACACACTGAACATATAACATAGGTATACAAACACATTATCACACGAATAATTAGGCTATGACAAAAAGAATGTTTTAAATGTTAAATGTTTTTTTTTTTTTTATTGTAGGCTTAATGTATTTTGTTAAAAAATGAGGCAAATACATACATAAGAACATGAAATGACAATAAAACACATTGATTTCTGATCGCATTGACAACTGACTGGACAGATAAGGCACCAGGCTAAACTAAGCCTGGTTGTTAGCCTGGTCGGGACCAGGCTAAGTGCACAGAATAAATCTCCATGGCAACATATGTGCCTCTGCTTTCGAACAACCGAATCAATGCTAAGTTAAGCCAGAATAACCAACATATCCCGGCTTAATCCCTTATCTAGGTTTCGAACAACAGGATTCAGGAATGTTTACGGGCAGAATTACCGTTTCACGGCAAAACAAC
>NC_065526.1:39464052-39480434 GCF_006386435.1 Epinephelus moara
CTAAGACTAAAAGTAGCTCTTAGTGACGTCATTCTAAGAAAAATCTTAGAATTCCTCAAATTCTAAGATTTTTCTTAGAATTTTCCCTTGGTAAGATAAAAGTTATTCACAAAGCATCTTAGGCCTTAAGAGAGCTCCTAAAGTGAAAAACTGTTAAGAGGAGGGAGGAGGACTTTTAAGAAGCCTAAGAGTGTCTTAAACAGAGAAGATGGCGGAAAGACAGAGAGGAAGGAGAGATATTCTCCGTATATTAAACGACAGTGTTAATAAGACGCTACCGGCTTGATCATGCAGGGATAATGTTTATGGTTGACCTCATCAGGGATGAGCTTACTTTTCCCACCCAGCGTAGTAACGCAATAACGCCCGCTTTGGATTGCAGCACGTACCAGCGCTTCTCACACTTATTGCTTGTGCGTAAAAGGAGAGGGAACGACGCATTGATTTGTCAGGCAATGCGTTCCCAAGTCTGCCTCTTCCCGTGTGCCGTGATCCCGGGACCGAATTTCCCTCTTAAAGCTCCTTTGTTCTCCTCCACGAGCTGTGCCAACAGCAGGCACTGCTCTCCTGTCCAGTTCGGCTTTCTCATTGTTTTTTTCTCCATTTCGTTCATTGTTTTGGTCATTCTGCCAAATCAAACCGCTTTTTACAAGGAGGCCAGCAATCACAGTAATTGCTGACAGCTGAGTCTGCATCCACCATATCAAATAGATTAAGTAGTAAAATTACCAGCATGGCGAGTAAACATAACAATAAGCAAATCAATATGATAATCGGCATGTGAATGAGGTATATTCAAACATGTTGAAGCTGTGTCACAATTAATTTAATTTTGCTGAATTCCATCATCATGACATAAAATTATTTTCACGATTACACATTTCTTAATACAGTCTAAGTTCTATGATCGGTTCATTTCACTGTCCATTCATTACTAGGAGCGCATTTGTTTTTCTTTTTTTTTTCTTTTTTCCTTTTTGTAACAGCCAATCACAGCTTTTAGAAGACTGTGTCATACCTAGCAACGGGGTCAACCACACCTCCTCACTAAGATAAAAGTTTCTGTCCACTCCTTGCTCAGAGTTGCTCTCAGAAACTTCCTGAATCACTCTTAAACTAAGATTCCTTGCTAGGAATTTTTAGGCTAAGTTAGGAGCTCTCTGAGAGGACTCTGAGAATCTTTGTGAATACGGGCCCTGGATGTTTTCAACTCCTAGCAACGCCCCAACCACATCATCTAAAAACTCCAGAATCACAGGCTCAAACTTATCAAACAAGGCTGAGCTAGGAGCAGAGACAGAGGGGTCAGAGGCAGGAGTTGAGATAAAAGCCCTTGTGGTAACAACCTTGTCAATGAAGAAGTGCAGGAAGCTATTGCACATTTCGGGGGATGCTTCCATGCAGACAGACTGTGGGGCATTAAGAACAGCGTCAATAGTTTTAAATAACACACGTGGGTTGTGACGATTAGACACAATAATGTTTGACAAGTGTTCTCTTTTGGCCTCTTTAACAGTGTTTTGGTAACGGCGCCAACAGTCCTTTAGGATTTGGAAAGAAACCTGCAATTTGTCCTTCTTCCACCTGCGTTCAGCTTTGCGGCACTCCTGTCTGGCTGCGCGAGTACTGTCATCGAACCACAGAGTGAAAAAATACAGAGTCCAGTATTTTTCAGCAGGAGGAGTGAAACCAAGAACTGAGCTCCTCCGTGTTAACAGATGTTGAGTCAGGGGGGACACAGAACTGGTCGAAGGCAGCAGAGAACTGACTGGCAGTGAAAGGATTAAAAGTCTGTCACGCCTTTTTTTTTTTTTTCTTTAAAAAACACTTGCTCAGGGTAGATTCATACCACAGAGTATTAGGGCCACATTGAAGAAAAAAAAAATCCGAGATTTTGAGAATAAAGTCGAAATATTATGAGATTAAAGTCGTAATAGGCCTATTTCGAGAATTAAGTCATAACTGAGAAAAAGTCATAACATTACGAGAATAAAGTTGAAATATTATGAGATTAAAGTCATAATATTTCGAGAATAAAGTCATAACTGAGAAAAAGTCATAATATTACGAGAATAAAGTTGTAATATTATGAGATTAAAGTCGTAATTTAATGAGATTAAAGTCATAATATTACGAGAATAAAATCATAGTTTTAAAGGAAATAACCAACAACAAACAGAATGTCAGATTGTCTTTCATGTCGTTGTAAGTAGCCTACTTAATTAGGTTCGGGAACCAGTACCGTGCCGGTTCTTTGTCAGTCGAAATGTGCTGTTTGTGACTCCGGGCCCAACTCGGACTGATTGGCCAGTCTGACATTCTTCATAATACATAAAGAACATTAGTGAAACACATAGGCCCAACAGAAACATGCGTTCGTTTGGGGACAAGTTAGTGGTCACCTTACTCGTTCCACAGGCGAAGGACCCCGGACAAATACAGTTAATACACCGGTTGTAAGTAACTTTTAACATATGTGAGTCTTTGTGACTCTTGGCCCTTGTCCCCTAACTAACGCTTGTTTCTGTTTCACTAACGATATTTTCACCCGATTAAGTCACATCCCGTTATTTCCTCTGTAAACCTAACGTTACAGCAGCCTACAAGCATGCTGTGTCAATAAATCAGCTCAGACTCTGTTAGAAATGTAAGAAGACTGTTATGAGTGGGTCAGCTCTATCTTACAACTCCTTCTTAGTGAAAGATCCTCTTAAGAGCGATCTGGGAAACGCAGCCATTATCATGTCAACATACAGGGAAAATGTGTCCAGAGTTTATGACATTTACCGGGAGAGCGAGAGCCATTTGACTAAAGCTGACGTTATTACTGCTGTAGCATGATGTTATTAGGCTAAATATTACAATTCTAACAGTGTCTGAGCTGATTTATTGACACAGCATGCTTGTAGGCTGCTGTAACGTTAGATTTACAGAGGAAATACGGCTACTTACAACGGCATGAAAGACAATCTGACATTCTGTTTGTTGTTGGTCATTTCCTTAAAAACTATGACTTTATTCTCATAATATTATGACTTTATTCTCATAATATTATGACTTTAATCTCATAATATTACGACTTTATTCTCGTAATATTATGACTTTTTCTCAGTTATGACTTTATTCTCGAAATAGTACGATTTTTTTCTCGTAATATTTCAACTTTATTCTTTATCTTACAAAACATTTGATCCCAGCCTGACTCATACAGTATTTTCTACCTGTTATATGATGGATATGTTCTGATGACATATGACTACAGAGCTAGTTTCCTATAAGCCGTTACCCTCAACTGAATTTAAATTTCATTTTGATTAAATTCCACAAAACTATATCTTTTAGGGGCCAATCTCAGTGCAGGCTGAGATTCTTGAGTATTCTGAGACCCAGACATGTGACTATGATGCAGTTTACTGTGAATCTGGGTCTGTTGCCAAAGACTTGTTTTGTTGCTCTTATTGGACACCCCAGTCTCTCTTTTGTGCAGAGTGGGCAGTGAGTAAACCTTACCCTCAAAACAGTCAGACCAAACATTCCTGCTGCCCTGGTGTGTGTGCTCATCAATTTGGGGAAAATGCAGCAAAAACGTGGAAAGAAAAGACAAAAGCCAGACACACATGACCAGAAACTGTCATTGTGCCTGCTGTTATTAACCAGCAGTTTGAATACCATGGGACTGGAGCTTTGAGATGAGCCAGCCTGTTAGCTGATTCACCTCAAGTACTAACTAATAGTTACATTATACAGCATACTTGCCTGTGAGCTCAGCTGTGACAACATCCATTCTAGTTAATAATAATGATAAAAATATTACATTCATCATAATTTTTACAGCACCTTTCAAGAGACCCAAGGACGCTTTACACATAGGAGGCAGAATCAATAATACAAGAACAGAAATTAATGGTGGTGGTGCTTGCTGGGAGTAACAGAGTTAATTAACAGGTAGGCTTAAAATTGTTTTTTGAAGGTGTCCATAGATGCTGCATTTTTGATTTCTGTTGGTAGAGAGTTCCAGAGGTTGGTGGCTGTCACACTGAAGGCTCTGTCCCCAAAAGTCTGCAGGCATGAGTTGAATGAGTGACTGAAATTGATATGTTCTTAGTAAAAAATCATAGAATGTACAGTGAAACCACTGACACATATCTGCAATCAGTCATTCTAAAAATTTTCCAAGCAAAATGAATACAGCAAAAGTCATTCCAATTCATACAAATGATTCTCTCCAGTTTCAGACCAATTTCTCTGCTTTCCCACTTATCGAAAATTTAAGAAAAAGTATTTGTGCAAAGATTAGATCATTTCATAAAAAAACAAACAAACAAAAAAACACATTATATTAAGTGATCATCAGTATGGCTTCAGAACAATCAGGTCCACCTTCATGGCAGTGATGGAACTGGAAGAGGAGATATCTACTGCAGTAGATAACAAGGAATATACTATGGGGGTGTTTATAGACTCAAAAAAAAAGCATCCAAAATAAATAATGTCAAATCTGATTTGCTGAAAGTTACTTGTGGGGTACCATAAGGTTCAGTGCTAGGCCATAAACTGTTTATACTGCATATAAATGATATCTGTAATGTGTCTAAATTTTGAAAATTTATTTTATTTGACAATAACATCTACTAAAATTGCTCCAGGAAAGTTTGCAGCTGCTTCTGTAGAGATAGGGAATTAAAAGTCTTAAAGAAATGGTTTGATAATAACAAGTTATCATTAAATTTAAGTAAAATAAAGTTTATAGTATTTGGAAACTGCCAAATTAATAATCAATTAAAAATGACATTAAATGATGTTGAAAAAACAAGTGTATGAAAACTCATTTTTGTGTGTGATAACTGACCATAAATTATGTTATATGTATATATCTAAAACCACTGCAATACTACATAAAACTAAAGACATCTTGACCCAGAAGTCACTATACTATATTGTGCTCTCGTACAAACATTACTGACTGTGTGGAGGTGTGGGGAAAAACATACAAAACCAACAATTTTCATTCCACAGAAGAGAGCTATAAGAACTGTGAATTGATCAAATTATTGGAAACCAACCAACACTGTTTATTAACTTGCATGCTTTAAAATTCTGTGATCTAGTTGATTTTAAAACTGCTCAGATAATGTACAGAGCAAAAACTAATTTGTTTCCTAACTGATTCAGAGGCTGTTTGAAATTGGAGAGCACAAGTATGGATTCAGGGGAATACGTAGGTGTGTTTTAAAAAATACAAGGGTAAGGACAAGCATAAAGAAAAGATGTGTATCTGTCAAAGGAGTTAACTTGTGAAATGGTTTTGATAAGGAGTTTAAACTGAGTAGTTCACTCTGCAAATTAAAAAAGAAAATGTTCAAACACATGGTGAACAAATATAAAATATAAAACTAGCATTATTATTGTTGATATCTTGTATGAAATGTTTTGGAATTTTTATATTGTTTCTGTTTTTCATTTCTGTTGTTAGGTCTGCTTTTGATTTGTTTGTTTTTTCTCTTTTGCTTCACGTTCATAAAAAGGTAGGTAAAATAAGCTTAAGCTTCAGCTTTTACCTTTTTGGTCCATATTCTTTGTTTGTTTGTTGTTGGGTTTTTTTTGTTGCTTTTTTTTTTTTTAAAAATATATATTTTTAATATTATGCCATGCTGTTATTTATTCTTTATTATGTGCATTCCTCTTGGAAATCTATTAACAAGGACCACAATGAATTACCATAAGTACATGATTTTCTGAGAATTTGATGACAAATAATCTTGTGTCTCATGTTCAGAATAGGGCTGATAATCACAATAAGGGCTTCACTTTTGCGGAACATAAGAGGAATCAGAGGACTCGTCTGTTCTACCAAACCTCAGTAACCTTAATATTGTGTAGCTGATTATTTTAAATTTTACATTTCAGCATTGCTGTGGTTAATGTGTGTTAGGCTTAGTCACAAAAATCACTTGGCTATGATTAGGGAAAAAAAATCTAATGCATATGAAAAGTGCAAATGCAACATATCCATGGTTTGTAGAAAAGTACAACGTCAACCTTTTTTCTGGTGATTGGGCTACACCCAGCAGTGGCTGTAGGTTGTACGTATATGAAATCACTTGTCAGTCAGTCTTTAGGGGAACAAAGGATCATTATTTATGAACGCAGCAGAAACACCAGGCTCATACTTCATTCATTCAGTGACTTTACATGTTAAGGAGTCTGCAGTTCATTATGTGGAACTTTATTGAAAAGAGAAATAAGTGGGCTCTGCATTCCCCCCACAGCATGGCTTTTTTTTTTTTATCATTACCAATACCTCAGTGAGTGGCTCAGCTTCTCAGCTTTCTGGCCTTCAAAACTCACTTTCCTGCCCATACCAATGAGCCTTGATGGGAAACAACACTGCTGACTCACAGCCTATCTTTCTTCCTCTTCAAAAAATTCCAAATATGCAGACTGGCCTGTTGGAGTTTTGCTGGGCTGTCAATGAGAGGATTTTCATTTCAACTTAATATCTCTGTTCCCACAGAAGTCCTGTTCCTCTGAACCAAAAAAAAAAAAAAAAAGAAAAGAAAGCTAAGTGATCTTCCGATTGGTGGACAACCCGCTCTACCTCTGAGCCACAGCTGCCCCAGCCGCCAGCCCATTGGTTATAGTTTACATCCATGTATGTGGAAACATGGATGCTTCTTACACATCTTCCCCCAGCAGCACAGACCTTTGACCACCAAATTAAATCAGTTAATTGTTGTGTCTGAGTGAATCATTGTGCCAAATCTGAAGAAATTCCTTCAACACATTCTTGAGGTATTGCTTTGACAAGAATGCAACAGACAGGGTCACAGTGACCATGACCTTTGACCAAAAAATTCTAACTGCTTAATCTGTGACTCAATGAGCCAGATTTGAAGAAATTCACTGAAGTTGTTCTAAAGATAACATATTCATGAGAATAAGATGGATGCAAGATTACAGTGAACTTGACCTTTGACTTTTGACCACTGTAATCTAATCAGTTCACCGTTGAGTCTAACTGGATGTTTGTGCCAAATTTGAAGAAATTCCCTCAAGATATTTTTAAGATATCATGTTTATAAGAATGAGATGGATGGAAGGTTCCAGTGACCTTGACATTTGACTTTGACCACCACAATCTAAGCGGTTCATCACTGTGTCTAAGTAGATGTTTGTGCCAAATTTGAAGAAATTCCCTCAGGGGCCTCTTGAGATATTATGTTCATGAGCTATCGCCAATGCAGAGCCATAAAAAGTCAATGTTCCTCTGACAAATAAAAAGTTGAATTCATAAACAAAAAGTGCACCCTTATTTCATCCAACACAGTCAGTGGTTTTGCTGCTAGAGCTTAACTTGGTCTCGTATGACCAATAGGTTATGTTTGCCAATGTGAAGTTGGTGTCCCATAGAATTAGAATCTATGTGTGGCAGTAGCTGCCCAGTGAGCTGATGTTGGCACGTTAGATAGATATTCATGTATTATAGACAGAGAGCCTGGGATATTGTGTAATTTAGTCCCTAGTATGGGTTTTCACAGGTTTTCTGTTATGAAATTATAGTTGGTAATATAGTGATAACCCTGATGACTGACTGTGATTTGTAAAGTTGGTGTAGTTCCTCTCTAAATAAAGAAGGCTGGCCGACAAATGAGTGACAGGCACTGCAGCAGATTTCAGCGAAAGTAGATAAATAGTCTTGTGAATGGAGCAGAATTGCATGTATGAAACAAATACTTGAAAACTGCACTAAACTGAATTCAAAATGATTCCTCAAGTGTAGATTAATGATTTGAATAAAACCTTAGTCTTTGCTCAGGCTTAACATGCTGTTGCGGTGGATGATGGATGATTCAGGGAAAAACTACAGAATTTTGTACAACTCTGATGAGGATGAGGGGATAATTAGACTTATCCACACTTGCACCACATTTCAAAGACAGCAAAAAGCTTTTTTTAAACCTCAGGGTCTTCCTGGCTCACTGGTGATAACCCCCACTGAACCACACACACACACACACACACACACACACACACACACTGCTGATTGGCAGTGATGGAGGGATGGGTCACAGTAATATGCATTTGGAGCCACTATATTTCACACTCCACATTTTCCAGCTCCTTTTTATTCCTTTCTTCTTTGAGAGGGAATATTTTGGAAAATTCAGATGTTATTTTTTCCTGAGCATGTGAGCCAAAGGAGTTGTTGAATAGCTTGTTGAACAGCTGCAATGATAGTGTAACACGAACGCAGGGTGTGTCGCATGAAATCTGTATGAGGATTCAAAACTGTCATTTTCACAGTCAGGACGAAGGGGATAATGTCACTGATCTTACTCAAAGTCAAGTACACAGTACTGGGGTGTAACAATCCATAGATCTGGATCGTTATATCGATTCAATGATCAATGATTCAATATCATCACTGTAAAGTGAAAATGTTGATTCATATCATCATCTTTAAATTATGGTCATATTTTGAAACTCTGTGTCACTGTCAAACAGCAGCAGGCAATCAGCAAGCAGCCAAGAGAAAAAGGATGAGGATAATGTTATTTGATTGGGAAGAAATCAGCAGTGTGGAAATATTTAGGATTATAGAGAAAATATGGGTAACAGACAAAGCACATGCTGTATGTAAACAATGACGTTATGAGATAAGACACAGTGTTATATTGCTAGTGTGGCATCTCTGCTAACTTCTGGGAGCAACATTAGCTGCTCTGTTTCTTTTTTTCCCCCACAAAATATATATTCAGATTTGAATAGTGTGAATGAATTGCCTCTCTGTCAAGAAATAGGAAAATAAAAATCAGATACAGTTTAGCAAATGAACATACCAAATCAAATTTTTGACTCCATAAACATAAAAACCTATATGTCTGCATTTGGGACGAGTGTAAATGCCACTTCTCTCTCAACATCAAAAAAACAGTACACAATAACTAACTAAATATCGAACTGGATAAACTTTGTTACGCCCTAGCGGCCACGCCCCTTGAAATAGAGAAAAGCTTTTAATAACTTTTGATCAGCATGTTCTCAGGATGATCTGCACAAACTTTGAAGTCGATCAAACGAAATCCCTAGGAGGAGTTCGTTCAAACATGTCAAAAATTCAAATCAAAATGGCCGACTTCCTGTTGGGTTTACGGCATGGGTCCAAGAGGATTTTTTGTGCGTCTTGGCATGTTCTATGTGCTCACCAATTTTCATGCATGTAGGTGAAACTCACAGGCGGAGCTCGAGGCACAAAATTTTCTA
Source organism: Epinephelus moara (assembly GCF_006386435.1). NCBI lineage: Eukaryota > Metazoa > Chordata > Actinopteri > Perciformes > Serranidae > Epinephelus > Epinephelus moara. The sequence goes on from NC_065526.1 coordinate 39,473,317, forward strand.
GGGGGCGCTATGTCGCCATTTGGCCCCGTCCACATAGAACACTGCCGAAATATCAAATTTTTTGCCAGACCAAACGTGTGTGCCAAATTTGATGAGTTTTTGAATTTGGGAGAGGGGCGAAATTGGGGGTTAAATGTTCGTAAGAATAATAATAATAAATGAAGCTGCAAGCAGCTGTGATCGGGCCCTCGCTCCCCCATGCAACCGCGGGGGCCTGAGGCATGCGGGGGCTGTGGCGCGGAGCGAGAAGGGAGAAAAAACCTGGCAGGAGCGAAAAAACGTAATGTTTCGTTCATCCACCAGGTGGTGCTACGAGCGTAACCAGATGTGGGTTTCGTTCATCCACCAGGTGGTGCTACGAGCGTAACCAGATGTGGGCAGGTGCGTTCAGGGGTGGTCCGTCATCACACGTGAAGTTTCGAGCAAATCGGACAATGTCAATGTATAATAGGGCATTTCCTGTTTCCACAAGGGGGTGGCATGAGCAAGATTTCCTACGAGCATATGGAGGTGTTGAGGGCGGGGCTCTTATCATGTACAGAAATTTTGAAGCAGTTTGGATGAAGTATGTGGGAGAGAGAGCTGCTTCAATATGCATGGCGATGGATCAAATGTGGTGGTGCCATGGAGGCCACGCCCCTTTACATAGAGAAAAGCTTTTAATAACTTTTAATCAGCATGGTCTCTGGATGATCTGTAAAAAAATTGAAGTCGATTGGATGAAATCCCTAGGACTAGTTCGTTAAAATACAACATGTGGAAATCACGCCAAAATGAAAAGTCAAAATCAAAATGGCTGACTTCCTGTTTGAAGTAGACCATTGGTGCCAGAGATTTTTATGTGCGTCTGGACAACATACACATGTGTACCAATTTTCATGTTTCAACTCCAAAAAAAACCCTATGGGGAGGGGTTTTTGAAAATTTCAAGGGGGCGCTATAGAGGCATTTTGTCACCCCCATGAGTGACACCCCTATCAGATGTAAGAGCTAGGACAAGTTCGTTCAAATGTAACTTGTGGAAATCGCCGGAACGAAAAAATTCAAAACAAAACGGCCGACTTCCTGTTGGGATTTTACCATGACATCAAGAGACTTTTTTGTGCGTCTGGTTATGATACGTGTGTACCAAATTTCGTTTGCCTACGACAAACTAACCCCAATGGGGAGGGTATTTTGAAAATTTGTAGGGGGCGCTATTTCGGCATTTCGCGCCGACCATGTACAACCGCCCAAAAATATCGAATTTCGGATGTGGCCGGACGAATGTGGAAAGTTAGAAGCATTTTCAAATTTGGGAAAGGTGCGAAATTGGGACACGAAATGTCAGAATAATAATAATAACAAACAGCACGATTTTAATAGGGTCCTCCGCGGACGACTTCGTCGTCGCTCGGGCCCTTATAATAAACAGCGCGATTACAATAGGGTCCTACGCGGACGACTTCGTTGTCGCTCGGGCCCTAATAAACAGCGCGATTTCAATAGGGTCCTCCGCGGACGACTTCGTCGTCGCTCAGGCCCTAATAATAATAATAAACAGCGCAATTACAATAGGGTCCTACGCGGAGGACTTCGCCGTCGCTCGGGCCCTAATAAACAGCGCGATTACAATAGGGTCCTCACGGACGACTTCGTCGTCGCTCGGGCCCTAATAATAAAGACCTACAAATCAGGAGCTGACACCCCTGACCTTAACCCAACAGGAAGTGAGCTATTTGCCCTTTCAAAGTAAGATTTTGCCTCAAAAATGCTCTTTTTCAAACTTTTTCAAAAAATATCTTCTCCTGCACCGTTTATCGTAACAGCTTCAAACTCGCACACATGACAGATCAACTCCTGCTGAACAGATCCTCTGTATAATTTTGTCATTACTCAAACGGTTTGGATGTAATAGCCTCTTACAGGTGACGTGCTACAAAACCTCCTGCCGATCTTCGTGTCACCTAGACGCAGTAAAATGGCCACTGCGGCCCATAGGAATGTCGTAGAAAGACAAAACCAAAACTGGCTTGTTCGTCTCATCAAGACCTACAAATCACGGACTCTTTGCCCTTTCATTGTAAGATGTCGTTTTTCAAAAATTCTCTTTCTCAAAAAATACCTACTCCTACTGCGTTTATCGTATCGGCTTCAAACACGCACACATAACAGGCCAACTCTTGCTGAACAGGTCCTCTGAATAACTTTGTCATTACTCTAACGGTTTGGATTTTATGCCCTCTTAAAGGTGACATGTCACAAAACCTCTTGACAATCTTCGGACCTAGACACACTAAAATGGCCGCTGCAGCCCGTAGGAATGTCGTAGATAGATCAAACCACAATTGTCTTGTTCGTCTCATCAAGACCTACAAATCACATGCTGACACCCCTGACCTAAATCCAACAGGAAATGAGCTAGTGCCTCTGAAAGTAACATTAGGAAATGTGGAGAAATTGTCAGCTGTGAGCTAGACATCTTAAATTTGCAATCAAGATCACATTTTTTGACTCCACAAACATAAAAACCTATATGTCTGCGTTCGGGACAAGTGCATCTCTCTGTTGGTATACTCAGATTGACGATTGGACCCAGGGTTTGGGAATTAAAGGGAGGAGTTTGAAAGCCATCTCCATGTGCCTGCTCCCACAGCTTGTCTCTCTCTCTCAGTGACGGACTCAGGATGTTTGAAGGGCAGGGTGAAAAGGAAAAAAGGGCACCTACTGCATGACATGGGGCCCCATTGGTGCACAAATGGCCACTGCCGCCCGTAGGAATGTCATAGAAAGATCAAACCAAAACTGGCTCGTTCGTCTCATCAAGACCTACAAATCACACGCTGACACCCCTGACCTAAATCCAACAGGAAGTGAGCTAGTGCCTCTGAAATTAACATGAGCAAATGTGGAGAAATTGTCAGCTGTGAGCTAGACATCTGAAATCTGCATTTTTGACTCCACAAACATAAAAAATATATGGCTGCGTTCAGGACAAGTGCATCTCTCTGCTGGTATGCTCAGATTGACGATTGGACCCACAGTTTTTGAATTAAAGGGAGGAGTTCGAGACATTTTAAAGCCATCTCTATCTGCCTGCTCTCACACAGCTTGTCTCTCCCTCTCAGTGACGGACTGACCTAAATCCAACAGGAAGTGAGCTAGTGCCTCTGAAAGTAACATGACCACATGTGGAGAAATTGTCGGCTGTGAGCTAGAGTGGAGAGGGGTCTAAAATCGTCTACAACTTTTGTCTTTAACTGTCTACGTGAGCTGGAGGCCGAAACAGCGTGAGTCTGAGGTCCCGCCCCACGCTACTTGCAGCTTTAATTACGTGGAGTTTTGCTCTTATTTTTTCCATTGAGTACACTTTCATTAACCTGTCTTGCCATTGAGGGAGAGTGAAAGGCAGTGGTTTCAGTCAAGATAGAGTTATCTTTTTTTGCGACCAAAAAAAGAATATGCTAGCTGCTCTGTTTTAACAATGTTCAGCTGAAAAAACGTGCATCCAGACTGAAATTCAACTGCGCTGTTCTGTCAGGAGATGCAGAGACTTAAACAGAAGATGAGGAAGAAAAAGTATAACTAATACATGTAATTTATTAATTTATGACAGGGAGAAAACATTTGCAGTTTTAAGAAAAAGATGATGGTTTGGGTTAAAATGAAAAGATGTCCAGAAACGTCTGAAAGCTAACTTATCTCATGTGCCATTTTATGAAAGTAAAATGTGCTGCAATGAAGCAGTTACAATTGCTTACATTATTTGTGTTGCTTTTATCTTTTATGGCCAAAAGCAAAAGACAGCGGTGGTAGCTTCTGCTGTAACCGATTGTGTTAGCATATATATATATATATATATATATATATATATATTGAGCATATAACATAATCTCATATCGATCGCAACTTCTATCAGAGGATTCCAGGTAGTGTATTCAGTTTTCTCAAAGCTTGAATAAAATACTTGGGAAGACAAACGAATTTGAAAGTACATCTACAATAAGCATCGACGTTCATTCTTAATGTTTCACTGTTAGGCCAACACATACAAATCTCCAGTGCTATCGATGGGTAACAACTTCTGATCTTGCATGTCAACAGATCCATCTTGGGGCGTCGGTAGCTTAGTGGTAGAGCAGGCGACCCATGTACAAGACTGTTGCTGCAGTGACCAGATCCAGCTCATGGCCCTTTGCTGCATGTCATCTCCCCTCTCTCTCTCTCTCCCCCTTTCATACTTACCTGTCCTGTGCATTCAAGGCAAAAATGCCCAAAAGAATATCTTTAAAAAAACAGATCCATCTCTATGACAAATGAGCAAAATACATCCACCTGCTAAGTGTGTATGACATGGCTGAAAGCTTCCAAAACAGTGCTACCCCCAGAAATGTTTAATAGGGGTGCCCAGACAGGGCCAGTGAACATCTTGGGGTGGCACAACAAAATCAAAAGTCATAACTGAATTTCAGGAATTCCATTATGCTGCTGTGATGTAAAGGCTGTCAATATGAGAGTTAAGGAATGGCATACTTATATACTTTAGTGTCTTATTTTAGAGTTAATATTACTTAGAATAGAATAGAATAGAATAGAATAGAATAGAATAGAATAATACTGGTACCGTTTTTTGAGTTCCACACCATTCCTGTTTTAATGTATTATGTATCTGTACATGTAAGGTGATTCATTGTTCTTAAAATAGGCTAGTTGTCCCCTCATAATGAGACAAATATACGGCTTTAATTTGGAGGAGCATATTCATTGTCAGAAATAAAACATTTGCTGAGAACAAGCCTTCTCAAGTTGAGGGGAGATTTGTGTGTACCCATAGAACCCATTTTCATTCCGATATCTGAGATGAGAGTTCAAGAGACCCCTCTGCAAATAGCAATGCCAGTTGTTTCCTTGCCAAAATTTTGCCTGAATCTGGAGCATTATTTAGATCTCTTCCTGACAAGCTATGTGGACATGGTTGGTACCAATTAATGCCTTAGGTTGTCTGGTTTCACAAGATAACACTATCTTCACTGGCTTAAAAAATGAGCACGCCATAACCTACTAACCCTTTAAACTCTGCAACAGAAATGGTCCACCAGTGCCTACATTGGTCTTTTTGCTTATAGTGATGTCATTTCTTGGAGTATCTTCAAATGCTCCATATCCCTAAAAATCTGCACAACCTAAGTTAAAAGGTTATGTAAGTCATTAAACCATAATAATTGAAAACGTATTGATAATGTATCATTAAAAATTTTTTTTACAAAATAAAAACAAAAGATATTGATCCAAAAGATTTAAAAATGTAGACACATTTGCCCAGAGGAAAATGTACCTATTTGTTTATCCTATACTTAGGACATGTTTTAGTTGATTTACATGTTGTACCTCCTTATCTGGACTGGTGCTTAGATTTGTTTTGTTTGTTTTGTTTCTGAACTGTTTGTCAGTTACTCAGTGTGGTATGTTGATTTGTATTGCATTCTTTTGTTTATATGGTGGAAAATTTAATAAAAAAATTTGAATGACAAGTTTTGTAATAAAGTCATTCCTCTGGTGACACCGAGCATATTTGCATGGCTTTGCACCAAATGCAATGTAGTGCAGTGACATCTTTACAAGCGTACAAGGTGATGACACAGAAGACAGAAAAGGATTATGCAAACAACAATCTCCTATGGCCCTTCCAGGCAAATTCCGGCATAATTAAAGCAAAATATTGCCGACTTGATGACGGGGCAGACAGAAGTCTTAGCTTGCTGCTGCACAAAGAATGAATGCTTTTTATTAGTGATACAGTTAACCAGACAAAGTGCAAAAAAACAAAACACACAAATACACAAACAAGCAAACAAACAAAACTAATAATAAAAAGCAACAACGACAACATCAAACTACAATGACAAAGACAAACTAGGAAATATAGACCGTAAAGAGCAATTAAACAAGTTGGTTGGTTGGTAGTATTACTGTGCTGGCGGCAGCAGTAGAGGCAGCCACAATAGTAGCAATAATAATAACAGATAAAATAATTAAAACAATCATTATATGAATTTAGTTTAATATAGCTATGGGGAGTGGGGACAAACGCACAGGGCCTGAGGAGGGGTGGACACTACCACCTTCTCATGGTGACGGCCAGCCCCCCAGCGACACAACAACATCCCGAAGCAGGGACAGGCAGAGCAGACCAGCCAAAGAGTATTCCTCGTGTGTTGTTTTTTCCTTTCCCCTTCCCCTTTTTGTCGGACCATTCATAAGCCCAGGGAAGGGTGATGGTTGGGCCACCATTGTTGGACCACTCCCAGACCATCTTGGAGGGAGTCTGTCCAGTGGGAAGTGACCAGTTTTATTATTTATTTATTTAATTTTTGCAGTGTCTGAAAGGTAGGGGTGGAGGTACCCAAGCCAGCTACCTCCCATTGCCCCAGCCAAAGACGGCGGCCACACCACCAGAGGGCGAAAAGTCAGGAGAGGTAAGCGCCCCCCCAACCTCATGGCCCGCACTGTATGTTTGCTTTTACAGACATATCGTGATCCCCCCGGCCTCCAGGGGGATCACGGTATGTCTGTAAAGGTAATGTAAAGGTAATGAGAAGGGATGAAGTAGTGAGAAGGGATGAAGTGGCTGACGTGCTGACGTATTGCGGTAAGCGAGTTGTGTCATTTCCAGTGTTTCTGTGACAGCGTCTCTGTACTGCTCTGGTGAATTCTGCTAGCCTGCTTTCTCACTTCAGTTGCTTTAACGTCTACTTCAAGTCTTAACCCACAGTGGTTCTGTTTAAGCACTTATAGCTCTCCTCCTTTCTACGACTTTCTCGCTAATCTCTTAGCTGTTGTTTGCACGTTACTAGCCTTGGTAGCTACATTAGCTTTACAGTTAGCGATGGCTACTCCTTCTGCTCTTTCTTGCTCGGTGTGCCAAATGTTCAGTTATGCCTCTGCCTCCTTTAGCGACAGTGGTAATTGTAATAAGTGTAGCTTATTTGCTGCGTTAGAGGCAAGGCTTAGTGAATTAGAAGCGCGGCTCCACACCATGGAAAACCATTCAGTAGCTGCGGTAGTTAGCCAGCCCCCTGTAGCCGGTGCGGGCCCACATAGCATAGCCTTAGCCTCTGCTAACTGTCCTCCGGCAACTC
>NC_065526.1:39480468-39480647 GCF_006386435.1 Epinephelus moara
GCGGAGCCACATAGCATAGCCTTAGCCTCTGCTAACTGTCCTCCGGCAACTCCCGTGCAGCCGGGAGGCTGGGTAACTGTTCGTGAGAAGCGCAGCTCCAAGCCGAAGCCCACGGCTCACCACCAGCCTGTTCACGTTTCCAACCGCTTTTCCCCACTCAGCGACACACCCGCTGAGGA
>NC_065526.1:39484523-39486963 GCF_006386435.1 Epinephelus moara
CCCCGTTAAAGGGTTTTTTTTGGGGAGTTTTTCCTTATCCGCTGCGAGGGTCATAAGGACAGAGGGATGTCGTATGCTGTAAAGCCCTGTGAGGCAAATTGTGATTTGCGATATTGGGCTTTATAAATAAAATTGAATTGAATTGAATTGAAAATTGAATGTAAGAAAAGTGAATTTAGACTATTTGTTATGGGTTGAATATGTGGTCTGATATGTGGTCAAGTACATGGCTCTGGCTTTGGTTACTTATTTGGATTGGATTCTGGGTGGAGTTTAGATGATTTATGAATATGTTCCATGTTTCCTCAAAGGCTGATATATTGTTTGTTTTACAAGCTGTTATTTTTTCTATTGAGATGTGTTCTGTGATTAAATTAATCCAGTGAGTGATATGGCAGGAGTGTTTGGATTTCCAGCTTTGAAGAATTATTTTCTTGGCGATAGTTAGAGAAATCAATAACGGGTTTTTTTGTGTAGTTGGAATTGTGATGTGTGTCAAGTCTTCCAGCAAGCAGAGTGATGGGGACAGTGGGATTCTGCAGCCCAAGATAAAGGAGAGCTTTTCTGTGACTGTTATCCAAAATGAAAGAACTGGCTGGCAAGACCAGGTGGCGTGAAAATAATCCTCTGTGTGACCCAAGATGCATTGTGAACAGATGTCTATGTTAATCAATCCCATTTTAAACATTTTTCCTTGAGTGATGTGTATTCTGTGGATGGTTTTATATTGTATTAGTTGTAAATTTGTATTGGTAGTCATGGAAAAAATGTTTTTATTGATTTGTATCCAGAAGTCGGGGTTGGGAGATAGAGCCAAGTCCTTCTCCCATTTTGTGGTTGGGAGTGTTATGGAGGTTTCTGACAGTGAAAAAAGTTGATATAGTTTAGAAATTATTTTTTGGGGGTTTGTAATTTTAAAGATTTCTTCACTTAATTGGGAAGGCTGTAATGTGTTGTTGGATATGTTGACTTTAGATTTGATAATGGATTTTAATTGTTGGTATCGGAGGAACTGGTCTCTCCCAACCCCATACCTCTGGATAAGTGTACTGAATGAGATGAACTGGTTGTTTTCAAATACGTGATGGAGGTGAGTGATTCCCTTTTGTTGCCATGATGGAAAGTGAACAGGAGTGTTGTGCAGCTGGAAGTCTGGATTGTGTCAAATCGGGGTGAACCTACATGGTGCCAGTGATGATTGGGTGATTTTGTGGGCTTTCCACCAGGCTGTCAGAGTTGAGGAGATTGTGATGTAGTCCTGTTTCTTGATTGATTGTGGTAGGAATGGGAGGTCTGTGAGTGAAGTAGTTTTACACTGATTTTGTTCTATTTGTAACCATGGTATACTGTAATTATCATTATGGATCCATTTGACAAGAAGTAGTGAAGAAAGTTTGGTGCTTCAAGGCCGCCCTGTGATTTTGCATTCTGTAATGTTGAAAGTGAGATTCTTGTTTTTTTGTTTTTCCAGTAGAATTGAGTTGTTAAAGAGTTTAATGTTTGAAACCAGTTGTCAGTGGGGGTAATGGGAAGTAATGAAAATAGGTAATTAATTTGAGGTAGGGTTTTCATTTTAACTGTTGCAATGCGGCCAATGAGAGTGTTGGGATTCACAGGACCACAGATGATTTATCATTTGGTAAAATCATCACAGGACAATTTAAAGGCTTTTTCCTCTGCATGCTCTTTGTCTTCAAACAAAGAGGGCTAGGTGACACCCATCTCCACAGGAGGTGTCACCTCACACCTCAGTGAGACACATGTCTCACAACTTGATTGGACAGAACTTTTACAGTAACATGTGACTCTGTGATGTCGCAGGCTTCCTACAAGATCTGCTCCCTTCCACAGAACTTCCTCTTCTTGCTCCAGCTGCTGTAGCAGCTGCACGTCTCTCTCCGGCTGGGCCTGGAAGAAGCCCAGAGGCCCAGATCCTGGTTCCATAGCCCCAAACCACAAAAGGGAGGGCAATTGATCACAGACTCTCTGACCTGAAACAGAAAGGTAGAGTTGCAACACAAGGTTTGCAACTGGCTTTCCAGCAACAAGGAACTAAGTGAGTTAGCACCCAGTGTCTAACTCTGCAAGGACCCCGAGCGACCAGCTTCCACGGATCAGAACCTTTGGAACAAAGGACCCAACAAAGACTGCACCTGGAACCATCTTCCCAGCCTTCTTCTGCCAGCTAACAGAGCAGCACACCACCAAGTGACTCTTTCTCCCATCCATTCAAGGATCGGTAACGTAACAACTGGGCATAGCTTATCACAGCTTTACAGGCTAAGCAAGACTGTTTGACTTGTTGTATGTGATTAGATGCTGTTCATTGAGTTATTGTTGTGATTGTTGGCAGTTAGGTCATTGATTGGTTGGCTTCGCCAAAGCTAAGTGTTTAGTCTGCTAATACTGTTCACAAACAGATTCTTGCACACAACTAAAC
>NC_065526.1:39487313-39504085 GCF_006386435.1 Epinephelus moara
CAAGCTTGTATATAGTTAGTTAGAATTTGTGTGTTTTGGTTTGCTTTGCTAATTTGTGAATAAATATAATTCTTTGGAATCATACCTGCTGTCTGTTTATTGTTGCACAAGAGTGAATGAATAGTCAATCTCTGCTGCGTCAAGAACTCCGAAATCCTTCAGGCATTACCGTTAATTTTGGTTGTTGTCATTAATTTAATTATTAATCAAACTCCAAATTAATAGTTTAGCGTATTTTATGAGACTGATATCTTTAACTGGCTATCATTTTTCCCTTTACGGGAATGGTGCCCCACGAGGTGATTTAATGTTAATTAAGTCACATTATTTAACATAATTATTAATTATTAATATTAATTATTTCCGATAGCCAATTAAACCCCAACATGTTTGGTGCCTCCGTGTGAAGCCTAGTGTGTTGACCCCAACATTTATGGTGCCTCCGAGTGAGGTAAATATATGTTGACCCCAACATATTTGGCATCACCGTGTGAGGTAAATATATGTTGATTCCCAACAAGAGTAAGTGGTAAGTTGGCCCAGCATTTAAAATCATCTTCTATGTTTTTCAGCAGAGGGGTGTAGTTGAGGTTAAACAACTCTGACAGCAGAGGAAATATTAATGCCTAAGTATTTGATATTACCATTGTGGAGTGGGAGAGTGGGATCTTGGGCTGCAGAATCCCAGGCATTTTCAGTCAACGGTAAAATAGTGGATTTGTTCTAGTTTATTTTATAGTGTGAGATTGTGGAAAAGTCGTTGATTATTTTGAATGTTTCTTGTAATGATGTGAAAGGATTTTGTAGGTGTAATAATAAATCATCTGCGTACAAGCTAATCTTATGCTCTGAATTAGTATTGTGTATTCCTTTGATTTTATTGTTTTGTCATATGGCTGTGGCGAGTGGTTTGATAAAAACTGCAAATAGAGATGGAGAGAGTGGACATCCTTGTCTCGTTCCCTAGTGGAGTGTGAAGCTTGGTGAGGTGATCCCATTTGTGATATCTGTGGACCTAGGTGAAGTGTATAGTGTTTTTATCCAGTGGATGAATGACTCTCCAAAACCAAACCTGTGGAGGGTGGAAAATAAAAAAGTCCAGTTTACTTTATCAAAAGCTTTTTCTGCATCCAGTGATACAATAATGGTTTTGTTGTGTTTTTGCTGTGATGTATTGATCAAATTAAAGAATTTGCAGGTATTATCTGAAGCGTGTCTATTTTTAATGAAGCCTGTCTGGTCGGGATGGATTATAAGTGGGACGACTGTTTCCATTCTGGTTGCTAATGTTTTTGTGATAATTTTTAAATCTGTATTAATTAGTGAAAGGAGGCGATAACTGGAGGGGAGAGATGGGGGAGTCGAGTTTCGAACTGGTTGCTATAACTGCCTTAGATTGTCTGTACATGTAACATAAATGACTAAGTACAAACACAGAACTAGACATAACGGTGACATCAACATAGCATGTAGACAACATAAACACACACAAAAAAAGAAGTATGACAGAGAGGTAGATTTTTAACTCCTCTGTAGGGTAACGCAGACGGTGTCCTTATAACAGAGAAGCGATGTCGGGAGTGAGGCTTACGGTTAAATAATCAGGGTTGTTCCAGTTAGATGTATCAGTCTATTGCGGTTTGTTCAAAAGAGCCATGGCATGATTTTGGAGTTACAAAATAATTGTCCATAGATATAGAGTTTGTCCACTATGATTGATGCGCGTCTGTTGTGTTGTCTGTTTTCTTTGAGAATGGGGTACAGTACTTTCCGCTGTTCATTTATTTCATGTGGGTATTGTTCATTGAGTCCAAATGATGTTCCTTTTAGTTACTTTCCTCTGCTTCTGACCAGTTCTTTTTGTTTGAAGTGTTCAAATTTTGCGATAATGGGCCGGGGTCCTTTGGTTGATGGTTTACCGAGGCAGTGCACTCTGTGGAATGTGATGTTTTGTACGGTGTTGGGGGGGATTTTTAGTTGAGTTGTCAAGAAGTTTTTTTATGAGGTTTTCTGGGTTGTCGGGTGTTTGTTTGGAGATACCAGAGAAGATGAGACTGTCGTGCATGGAGCGGGTTTGTAAATCTAACATAGTTTCTTTCAGAATCTTGTTTTCTTTGGTGATGGCGTGTATTTGTTCATCGAGGGTTTTAACGGTAGTTTGTAAGTCCTGGTTTGTTTTTTGTAGTGTGACGATGTTGTGGTGGGCAAACTCCAGGCTATTGCGTATGTCTTTGATCTCTTCGTGTAGTGATACTAGTAAGTCCAGTCTTTTGTTTATGCTTGCTAGTACACCAACCTCAACTTCGGTGGTTTGTAGATCGTCTGTGTCTGTTGAAGAGTCTGTCTTTCGTTTTTTGGTGCTGGGTTTGCCTTGGTCTGGATCCATGTTGGTCTCCCAGTTGTAATAGTGGTCGATGAATGCTTCAAGTTCCATTATATCCTCCACTGTAGAGATGTACTGGTCCAGGTTGGTGGTGACAGATGAGCGGTGAATGTAGTTTGATTCAAGAAATGTTTTAAATCTTTTGTATATCCTTTTAAGTTTACGTGTTAGCTCTGTTCATTCAGTAACAGGGCGCCGCCATGTTGGGTCTCGTTGATTCTCGCCTCCGATGTCCGACTCTCGCGGTGCTCGCACTCACACTGCCATGCTTCACTCACACTGCCATCTTGACACACACACACACACACTAGGTATATTAGACCACTGTGGGAGACGTGAACAAGACTGATTGATCCCATCACTGAATTTCTAAATTGTTTTGGCATCAGTGTGATAAAGCCTATCAATTTGTCAAGCATTTACAAACACAAACACAGACGTTCCTATATTTTATTCATAAAACAGCTCATGCTAGGCTGATATTTTACAGACAACATATCACGACCACTCTGCAACTATTGTGCAAAGTGAACAATTCAGTCAGCACATGCCAAGCCTATTTCATTTATTATTTAACTGAAACACCAAATCACTATTGACTGTATCACATATTGTGCTTCAAGCAAGTGTCTGACAGTGAGGAAATGCTACTAAATATTGCTGTTTCTATTCAGCTGTGAATGGAGACTCAGCTTATGTCTTTATTTTTCTTTCTACAGTCGACCTGCAGTGACTCACCTTCACTCTCTACTTTTCAGCGTACTTTCTCTTTCTGCTGCCCCTCACCTTTTTATCTTATTTCAGCTGACTTCTTGTTCTCCTGTTCTGTTTTGTTTTTTGTTCTGTCTGTCTTCCTATTCTCAACTTTTCTTGTAACAACACCTTTTCTGTGTGTATTCTTCACATCACAAAACCTACATTTCCTATGTTTCTTCGTTTCTTCCCTCATTTTCTTTGCTCTCCTTCCTTTCCTCCCTCCCCTTCACTCTCTGCCCTTCTTTCTCTCCTTCCCTCCCTCTCTCCTTTTGATCCTCGCTGCCTTTTCTCTCCAGCAGTGTTCAGTCTGATTTGATCTGTCAGTCTGCAGGGCTGCAACACCTCCATGCTTTCACCTAACATGAGCTGAGGAAGCCTGCGGACATTTCACCACAGCACATTTCCAGAGCAGAGTATGCTTTCTGGAGTCCTTATGTGTCCCCGATCACCGTCTCCTCTACCGAATCTCCACCATATCTCCACCATACAACCATTGTCATGCTGACAAGGCTACCACATTTATTGGGTACCACAGAAAGACTTTTTGTGCTCATTAGGATTTTCAACTTTTATGGAAAACCCTGCAGATAATGGGCATCAATCAATCAATCAATTTTATTTATAAAGCCCAATATCACAAATCACAATTAGACTCACAGGGCTTTACAGCATACAACATCCCTCTGTCCTTTGGACCCTCACAGCGGATAAGGAAAAACTCCCCCCAAAAAAACCCCTTTAATGGGGGAAAAAAACGGTAGAAACCTCAGGAGGAGCAACTGAGGAGGGATCCCTCTTCCAGGACGGACAGACGTGCAATAGATGTCGTACAGAACAGATCAGCATAATAAATTAACAGTAATCCGTATGACACAAAGAGAGAGAGAGAGAGATGCAGGACAGACAGTAATGACAGTAGCTTACAACAACAACATTAATGAAAGTAATAATATTATAGCATTATAGTTCTAGTTCTAGTTCTATGTAGCTACTTCCATGTTTCAGATGACACATCACGTTTGTAGTCAACCAATGAAAATGAGTTTACGTATCACCTTGAGTTCGTCCTTCACCTTATCAAAATGATCCCACACTTTGGATTTCCTACCCAACATGTTATTAACTAGCCTGTGTAATAAATTCAGGTATGAGCCCTGTGAATTAACTTGACTCCTATCTGACTGCTGAGTGTGGCAACTTTCTATGTCTGTCCTTTCCCACACGGTCCAGTCATATAGGTTTTGATATATTTACTGCGACTAAGCGACCAATGAAATATTGCTGACTACTGACATTTCTGGTCGGGGGCAGGCCTATTGTTCCGTGACTTAAGTACGTAGGGCCTGTATCGTATAGCCCTATATGCTTGTCACCACTACCATGACAGTAAACACAAAGAATTATCATCCTTTGTCACAAACATGGGAAATGGACACAGCAAAAACAACCCAGTCTCACTCGGAAGTCGTTGAATAGCGTCACTTTGTCAGTGGCTTCCGGCGTCAAACACCGACAAAAAAAGCTGTCCTTTCATGGCGGTGTGATACACGGCTGGTTGCCGCTATTGTTTAGTGGCGCCTGGTGGCGTCAGGGGGAAACGCATTGGAACATAATGTAAGTTAAGGCATTGGATGTCCAAGTTATGTGGGTTGGAGGGGTGGTGGATGGGTCCACAACTGCAATTGCAAAAAACAGCAAATTTTAGATTTACTGTAGCAACTCCACCTCGTTGTCCGTCCAGACAAATGTTCGTGCGGTTGCCATTTTGTTTGTTTATACATCACCACTCTGTAGATGGAAGCACATGTGCGCAGGCGCGTGTTGTTTCATTGCGAAGTCACAACGCCAACTACTGGCCTGGCATGTATACTACAGCGGTTTTGGTCATTTTTGCGGATCCGTGTGCACAACAAATGTTATCAAAACGTTGTCGTCTGAACTCAGAACTTTTTTCAAAATGAAAATGAGAAACGATTCTGTTTTCAGCAGATCGTTTTTGTGTAAACATGGCCTAAATGTTGATATGTGACAAGGTCAGAGTGAGAAGGTGTTGGCAAAAATGAATAGACAAAAGTCCTGTGTTGAGAGTCCCAGCTAATGTATTCACACAACTCAAGAAAAATGGCAAGAATGCATATCTGTCTGTTTGAGGGCTGTGGAATGTGCACTTGACTTTTGAGACATTCAGGAAAGTGTCAGTAAAGTATATAAATTCTGTGATCATAAAACACATAATTTTGCATGTGCCTCTGAGAAAATGTGACATGATATTTGATGGGTTTTGAATGGGGTTGGTGCTCTTGACTCCAGTAGACAAAGTTGTAATGGAGCGGATAGGGCTGACCTGGTGTGTGATTGGTGTTTGGGCTGCATGTGGATTTTAACTTTGAGAGGAATGCATTCGTCAACTGTTGAGGCATCTAAACACTGATGACATTTTGTTGGTATTTATCTCCAAACAACACTTCTGTCTCTAAAACACAGTGTGTTGTAAATGATTGCTGTCACTCTGGATGCACAGTGTCAGGATATTGGCCCTGTTTGACCACAATAGCTTAGTGTTTGTTCTCCAGGTATATCTGTCCTGTGACGACATAGCTTGTGACTGCAATTCATTTTGCAACCAGCAATTAATTTCAACTAGGGTCTTCTATTCTTCACTCTTGCCATATAGTATCATGTTGGTTATGAGAACACTGTACTCACCAGGTAAACTGCTGAGATCTGGGAACCACAGTCTGACGGGTCAAAAACATGATGATCAGACAACTTGTTAACAAACCACCAATGTATCCAGATCATCTTAGCCACTTTATTTGGAGGTGAAACTGTAGGTACGAGGACCTGAAATATCAGTAATAATCTCTCACTACACCAAAGTACCAATGTCAAGGTCTGAAAAATGAAGCCATTGCCAAAGTGCCAAGAACTGCAGCTCCTCTAATGTCCACTTGAGTCAATCCCTATAGACCTCCATGTTAAAATGCACAACTTTACAGCTGTAATAAACATGTTTACAGCCTAGTTCAAAAAGCAGTTTTGGTCTCTTTGGCTAATTTCCCATTCATGCCAACTGCAGGGGCTGAATTTGTAACTCATCTGTTTATACCTTATTAAGGCTTAAAGTTACACATATTAACTAGTAATTAACTGAATGAGTGCAATATAATATTACCCATAGAACTGATGGACAAAACTATAAAATATGACGCTTATTTAGAAGTTCTGGGTGACCATAGTTGACTCTACAGATGAATGCACCACCTTCAGGCACAAAGCCTCTTGTGTTACATTTTTCTGTCTTCCTATTCCTCTGAATATTGCTGTAGGCTCCCAGACACAGAGGGGATTGGAATACAATGGATTCAACTGATGACTTCAGTTGTTCATTATTTGTTGTTTCCTGTTCTTACATGGAAAAGGATGATGTCAAGCAAAGTGAAGGTAAGGCTTGCTGCATAACTGAATATTTATAAATTGGATCAGGACTGGATAAATATTCAGTATTAGATGATTCTTAAATGTCTGCACTCCATGGTATCAGGAGTAAATAAATGATATTGATGTTTGCCTAAACATATCATTGCCTCCGCTAAACAAATCCCATCCCTTCTAATCTGTCTCTAAACAATATTGTTGTCACCATTGCATATCTGAAGCATGCAGCAGCACCCCTGCAGTGAAGGCAACACCCCAGCAGGGAGGAAAGTCTGCTGACTCTGTCTTGCTTTTCTCTGTGTTTACCTCAATCATGGCAAACTCCTGTTTGTTTCAAAGCTTACTTTGTTTTGTGCTGTCATACGGCAGGCCTCACACAGAGCAGCACAATATCTCCCGGCATCTGGCTACTGATCAAACAGCACAGCTCCAACTCTCCTCAAGCTGCACTGTGTGCTAACTTCACTAATAGGCCTATGAGTGAGAATCTCCTCCAGATATTAAACAGAACAGCCAGTTAGGTGGAAAATCCCTACATAACCCTATTATCTCTGCACACGGTAAATGAACATTATACACCTTATTACAAGTGCAATAAGACATTGTGACAAGACAACAAACAGCATGTCTTATGTACAGCTACACGTACATACAGTATATATATACGTGTGTGTGTGTGTGTGTGTGTGTGTGTGTGTGTATGTATGTATGAACTCATGCATATTGATCATTTCCAGTCATTCATTCATTCATCAACATAATGACGCTGCAGCCACAACCACAGCCACAGTCACAGCAACATTTATAATCTGCCAAGCAAAAGATGGCACTAAAATAACTAGACATTCCATTTGGCTTCAAAAGCAGTGGCTGTCATCACTTATTATATTAGTATATGGGTTATCAAAGTCATATGCAAAAAAAAGAAGAAAGAAGAAATTCTTCAAAATAGCATAAGGCCGACATTAGGCTTGTGCTTTTTGTTTCTCAGTCAATTTTCTTTTAGAAAAATGGACTGAAATAATGTGCCATCAACTTCTGAAGGGACTTCAGAAACTGTCATTTAGAAAGCAGTTTTTCCAGAGGACGACACACAATTTGGAGGACATATGCTACACATCAGTAAGTTCTGTGTCATCAACATCGATCAGGTCTTGCACCTACAAAGTAGACGATAATTAAAGTCGTATTTTCTTTGCCAGTATCTTGTTCATATTTTCAGGAATGTTTGATATCAAGCTGATGCTTAACAGGCTGTCTAGCTAGTTTTAATATGTCATGTATCAGTGAGATGGAGATTTAAATAGCTCAGTTAGCCTATATTTGTGGGCGTTTTTGTTGCTTTAGTTCAGTAAATATAATGGTCTGCATCTGAGGAATGACATTCTTGTTCATATATGTTGATATGTTGAAATTAGAATTTTTTTACTTCCTAATATCGACATCGGCCCAAATCGATAAGGCTATAATTCTCCTGTGTAGCAGTACAGGATACTGGATACAGGATACTGCAGTAGCAGTATTCATGTTGACACAACCCTTTTCAATAAATGTGTTTATTTTCAATCTCTTCACATTCACCGCACCGGCCCACACACTGGCCCACGCACTGGTCCACGCACCTGCCCACACACTGGCCCATGCACTGGCCCACGCACCGGCCCACACGTTTCTACCTATAATCCTCTGTATGCTTGTACACACTACACAAACGCTGTCCTCAGAATCAAAGCCATAAGAAAATCAGCAGTTATTGTTTAATTCCAGACTATAAAATAAATGCAAGAATGAATTGGCTACAAACGGCTATGTGCTTATTATTTCACTTAAAGGGATAGTTCGACATTTTGGCAAATTTGCCTATTGCCGTAATCCCGATAGTCATATGAGTCAGTACATTACCTTTAATTATCAGTGCCTGTTGTTCTGAGATTGGTGGGGCAGAGTTGCCTGCTGCTTGGCGCACAAAATGGAGGTGAACGGTACAACCCCCTCTCTCCCTCAAAACTAATCAAATACACCATCAAATGACTCCAAAACGCTCTTGTGGACAACTTGTAGCTTACACATTCACCACGCTATGAAATGATAATGTAATATTATGAGACAGAGTTGTTTTGAAGCCAAATGCACAGCCGGAACTACATTCCAGACATACAGTACTTGCTGGGCAGAGTGATTTCAAACAGCGTATGTTGAGTGCAGTTACTCCCGTCATCAAAACAAGTTTGTAGAGAAGAAGCCAGAATATACAGAGGAAGGGTTACAGGTTTTGGGAGAAGAGAGAGCAAGAAGAGAGGCTGAGGCTGCCGAGCAACCAGGGGCTGCGGGGAGACCCAGAGCCGGCATGGATTGGTGGTGTAAATGTGGGGCTTACTGGCCACTTTATCGGGTACACCTGTGTAATCTAATACAATCCAGTACAACAGCTCTGCCACACATTCTACGTTTACAAAGCTTTTACATTTTCAGTTTTTGTTGACATTGTCAGAAAGGTGATTATTCTACTTTATTATTGAGGTCGTAGTGGGTGGTGCTGGTGAACTGGAGTGCAATATATTGAAAGTGTTGCTAATATTTTGTCCCCCTGAATTAGACAAAATTAGGAGGCCACCCCAGTACACCACCACCATTCACTATGCCCACAATAATAAACAAAGTAGAATCATCACTTTCTAGACAATGTCAACAATAACCGTAAATTTATAAGCTTCGGGGAAAAAATCATGGTATAGCCGTTCTATTGGATTGCATTAGATTACACAGGTGTACCTAACAAAGTGGCCAGTGACTGTATGTTACATACATATGTTGATGGTGGGATGGGACGAGAGTACGCCTCAAAATAATCACTGGAACACGGGGAGAACATGCTAACTCCACACTCATAAATCACCATCTCCTGAGGGAACCACAACATAAAATGTTCCCTAGCAGTCTGTTTATTCCCAACAATGAGAAGTAATGTCAGTCACTTCACTATATACTCTGGGCAAGCACTTATCCATAACATAACCACAACAACATTTGTATTTTAGCCTTATTTACTGTCAGGTCAAACTGGAATAAACTAAAAGAACTGAACAGTAACTAAAAGTCATGCAAGGATGAGGAATCCACTTCCACAATTAACCGGAAGGAGGAACCTTTTGCACCATTGCCCAGTTGCTGCCCGGACCATAAAAGGCGGCGCACATCATCACAGGTGGAGAACATACAAAGGTACACACACATCAGCAGGCGCAGATCTGTTCCCTCGTCCTTCGCATCCTGCGGTGAGCCCATGCAGAGTGAGAGCATCAAAAACACCAGAGAGGCAGCCGGTAAGACGCTGAACTGTTTGAACTAAGAGACTTTTGCATGGAGGTTGTTCATTGTGGTTAATTGTTTGTGCTAACGCTAGCTTAGCCACGGGGTCGGATGCCCAGTAATGTGTGGCTTGGTAACTGATTAATGTCTGTGTGCACTGATTGCTTGTTAATCTCCTGACTTTTGAAATGTGTTGAAAATGTAATGTGTAAATTGTAAATTTTAACTGTTATGTGTTGAGCACATCTTAAAGTATTTCACTTTGACATTTAGTGAATTATGCAATGAATGTTGATTGTATTGGGTGTGTCACAGAAGTAATTAGTAGATTGGGAGGGCAATTTAAATATAACATGATTTGAAACATTTCATATTTACAGATTCAATTCAAGCATTTATACTCATACATATTTTTAATTGTAAGCATTTTTGTAATTTGTGAAAGTGTAATTTTGTACTTTCACTTTATTAAAATTTGACCATAAAATTTAACGTTAAAACCCTTTAAAAGATTAAGGTTAAAAAGCCTGTAAAAATCTGTAATTAAGGTTAAGAAGTAATTCATGTTAAAATACATTTAATGGTAAAATACAGTTAGAAATTGAGACAATTTAATAAATAAATATAAATATAAATATTTAAAAAGTAGTGAAATTCATACTTACCTGAAACTATGCTAAAACCTTTTACAGCAGTGGGTAACTTTATTTGCACTTGATTTGTAATTTAATGTAAATATAATTGGGTTTCACAATATTTAAGTGTTTATTTTCTGGTATTTTGTATACTTATCTTCTGTTGGTGATTTGCAATAGTATTTGCATTGTGTACAGACTTTAAGCTTTTTTTCTGTTTTGTGTTTCTTTGATTGAAATGTTTTTCACCTACACATGGCAAAATGGCATAATCTGCTTGCACCTGAAAAATAAAAGAAGGAAAAGGAAAAGCGGCCTGGTCATTTTGAGTGAAATCCAGTTAAGACCTCTGGTAGATGCCTCTCTCCCTTTCAAGTGGGGATATTGCATGGAAACATTTGAGAACTTGACATTTACCATGCTTGGGTTGTAGTCCTCTGGTAAAAATGGCTGGAGCAAACAAACATTTTCCGGACCATTTCCACAGGCGTGTTGGGGTCGATGTCCAGCACAAATAGCCATTGTTTCATCCTGTCCGAATATTTGGTATGTACTACGTGAAACTTCACTCTGCTCCATGTCTTGGGCTTGTTACTGCAACCTTTTACTGCACATGTGTAAACCATGATTTACAACAACACTCTGTAAACTTTTCTCAAACTTTCTGGTGCCTTCTGACAATACCGCAAATGCAAGGCTGCAAGCAATAACAACGGCACTGTCTCAGGTGCGCACTGTGTCACTCTGCCCAGTGGTTTACTCAAGAAAGTAGTTCCGGGTATTTGCTTCATGTGTCATAATGTTACTTAATTATACATTATTATTTCATAGCGTGGGGAATGCGCAAGCCATGTGTTTTCCACTAGAGCGTTTTGGAGTCATTTGATGGTGTATTTGATTAGTTTTGAGGGAGAGAGGGACCTGTACCGTTCACCTCCATTTCAGCGGGCAGCTGTGCCCCACCGATCTCAGAACAGGCACTGACAATTAAAGGTAATGTACCTACTCATATGACTATAGGGATTACAGCAATGGGCGAATTTACCAAAATGTCGAACTATCCCTTTAAGATGACCAATGTCAAACACATACAGTATGTGTAGGTTGTTTTTTTTGTGTATGTACTTGTAAAAACGCGTTTGGACAGTTATGTGATTATGAGGCCTCACAGCCACAGATGCTGGATCTGTATGACCTCTCTCATTTGTAGCCCTTTTCCACTTCAGGAACTTAGTGAAACATAACATAACATGTAGCTATGGTCACATTTTCTGCTTTTGTTCCCACAGTTCTCTGCTTGCTTTGGGGACAAGTTCCTGGACCTAAATTTGAGCTCAGGAGGCAAAACATGTGCAGAGTTTGTCAGGAGTACTGTTGATCATAACTGATTAAGCATGATATGAGGAACATTATGATCTCACAGTGAAGCTGACCTTTGACCTTCTTGATATAAAATGTCTTCATTTCATCATTATATCCTATTAGACATTTGTGTGAAATTTTGTAGTAATTAGTACAGGAATTGCTGGCGTAGAGGCATAAAAACTACTGTAACTATTACTGTACTGTATACTGAGTGCTAAAACATGCTGAACACTGTCCTGGGCCTCTGACAGCTTCATGCCTTCCCCAGCTCCCTGGAGTCTACGCTGGCACGTAAACTTGTAGCTCATGCTCATGTAAAGAAGTCCTGTACATAATCATTACTTATGTACAGATGTCTCTCTGCATGTGAGGTGAAAAAATACTTCACACCTTCCCGATATATTCACTTCACATTGCACATTCTGTCTCTGTGCCTATCCTGCCATTGTCTTTCTGTCAGCCTCTCTGCCTCTGTGCCCTGAATGCATACTGCAGTCACTGGGTCATAAACACATCATCATCAACACAAGTTTTGGAAGAGCTAAATTTCACACTGTAACAGTTTCAGAGATTCCGTTATGCTGTGAAAACCTCTCACTGTGGCACACTGAGGAAACAGAGCTGCTGCAGCGGTGCTTTCATTGCTCCACAACAGCTACAGAACTCTGACATCCAAAGGCACCTAAAATACATGCTGTACAGTGTCTGCTGTACAATGGGTTCAGTGCAATTGTGAGCTGAAGTCAAAGCGCCTGTGTGTAGAATTTCTGTTTTATTGTAATATATTTCTAATGACTTAAGTGGTATACATTTTTGGCTGTAGAAAATAATCAGCAGGCCCTGCTGGTCATATCCAGGGGCACCAAAATCTTCAAAGTCTGTAAATGGTGACCCCAAAGCTGCATCGCATTTTTTTAAATCAGATATTGGAATATATCATAGTAAAAGGGCAAAAGAGGAAAACTGCAGTTTGAATGTTGGGAGAAGCGGCAGAAAGAGCCTCCTGTTGGCTCTGGCATAAAGGGAGGGCAACAGCTGGAAGCCTGTGAGAGAGGAACAGTGCTAACATGCTAAACATTATTACAGATGCAGCCACTTCAAATTTCCGTTAACACTTTATATTAAGGTACTGTAATAAGTGTTAATTAATGCTTAATAAGCACCAATTAACAGTTAATGAGCACTTTATTACCATTAATAAGACTATATAAGTGTTAATAATGACATAATTAATACAGTTATTATTATTGCATATAGGAGCATTATAAGCACTTAATAGAAACTTGATAACAGTTTATAAAGCTATCCTAAATATTAATAAGATGTCTATTTACATTAATTATGATTTATAGGGGTTAATTATAGAATAATAACCATATTTACTACTGGTTTATAAGACACTAAGATCCTATCACATTAAATTAATAAGGTGTTATTAATAGTTAATAATGATCCTTTGCAGCTACTGGATCTAAAGTGGGAACAGTGTCGTATAAAGGTTAATAAATTATTAATATGCTCTCAGGGCTCGAAACTAACGGTGTTCCGACATCTCGGGGACTATAAAAATTACTACTGGGACACAAAGATGATGTGTCTGGGACAATTCTGGGACAGCAAATAAAAAAAAAATTTTAAAAAAAAGTCAAAGCAATATGGAAATGGGTTTTATTTACAACGTCATTACGTATGGGTATCTGAACGTCGCTTTTGTCGTTTGAATAATTTCAATAAAAACTTATCAACAGTGGCTTTTGTTGTACCTGATCTGGTTCCACACGCGCGCACATGCACACACAGGGAACTCAACTCACTGCATGACGGCTGGATGCCACTCGCCAGCTATGCTCGCCACTCCTCATCAAAGCACACAACCTAGCAATGCTGAGATGGTTGAAACAACGGATGCAAGCCCCTCCAGTGCCGCTCCAGTTGGAGTAGGATGCGACACTTGGCGTCGGGACTCTGAAGACGATGTTTGTCGGGACTCTGAAGACGATGTTTCATCTGTTTCTGCCCCTGTGGTAAGTTAGTTTGTTAAAGTAGACTATACGCTAACGTTAGCTTGTTGATTTTTAGTTAGTTCTAGTTCTTTGCGATTGCTAACACTAGCAACTCAGCTAATCGTGCACATGATGGCCTTACAAAGTTATAAAATGACTGTGTGTTCTAAATGTTGATGTTTATGATAATGAGGGTAACGTTACAGTTAATCAGAAGAGGTGTATTTGGTTCATTTAGTCAGTAATAATTAGGCTAGCAACTTTAGCTACAGATATGAAGGTCATGCTTGAACTAGCAGCTAGTCATGTTTCTAAATTTCCTACAGGTAAGCTGAGTATAATGAACACCCAGATAACAGTAGTATGTTTTCACTCAGAGACATTGGCTTTGACCGTGATTAAGAGAGTGTGTGTGTGTGTGTGTGTGTGTGTGTGTGTGTGTGTGTGTGTGTGTGTGTGTGTCGCGGCTCATGGAGGGTGCCCCTAGAAATAGCTCTGGATTTTGAGGAAATGAGATTCCCATGATCCTTCGCTAAAGAAAATAATATACTAGAGTGAAAAGAACGCATCAGAATTCTTTAATGTTGAAATAATGATTGATATCTGGATGTTGCAATAGGTGCAAAATTAATAGAATTATTAACTTCAGTGAGTGCATAATATAGAGTTAACTGTTCCCACTTTAGATCCAGTAGCTGCAAAGATGCATTATGAGCTGTTAATAAGTGCATATTAATAATTTATTAACCTCTATGGGGCATTCTACAGAATGTGTGCAAAGTTAGGCTGGAAATATTTTGAAATTTTTTATGTTTTATTTCCAAAACTTTGTCCCTATAAATATTGTACCATATGTAAAGGTCACATATCAGGTAAAATTTTTATATTGTATTTGCAGACTGTTTTGGAATGTTTTTCCTCTCCCAAAATTTGTCACTACCGAAACATATAGTATTATATTATACAAAAATATATATCAACCTGTTATGCTTGTTCCTTCCCTTGTCTAAAGATTTAAATTTTTAAAAAATTTGACTGAAGGTTTTCACAATTAAATCTATAAAAATGAATATTTTAACAAATTTCGAAGTTCAAATTATACAATTCTTCAAAATCTAAATGCAATCTTTCTTTGTAAAATGCATAACACTGATCAGATTGATTTCAGAGTTAATAATTGATGAAACAGAACACAAATGTAACCAATTAGCATCATAATACTTTAGTTGATCACTCTATATACTTTATTTTTTACGAAACACCCAGTGTTTCGGTAGTGATTACACTGTTTCGGTAGTGACTGTCCTGTTTCAGTAGTGACCATTATTCTGTTTTTAAGGTTGCATCATATTTCCTGAAATGTATGACTTATGGTGGGAATTACAAATTCAAAGACAAATGTTTTGTGGTCAATAAAACAATTTAACTTTTGAGCAGAGCAGAGTAGAGTAGAGTAGAATTGAGTAGAGTAGAGTAGACAAGAGTAGAGCAGAGTAGACCAGAGTAGACCAGAGTAGAGCAGAGTAGAATAGACTAGAGCAGAGCAAAGTAGAACAGAGTAGAGCAGAGCAGAGCATAGAAGAGCAGAGTAGGAAAGAGTATAGTAGAGCAGAGTAGTGCAAAGTAGAGCAGAGTGAGGTAGAGCAGAGCATAAAAGAGTAGAGTAGAGCAGAGTAGAGAAGAGTATAGTAGAGCAGAGTAGGAAAGAGTAAAGTAGAGTAGAGCAGAGTAGAGCAAAGTAGAACAGAGTAGAGTAGAGTAGAGCAGAGCAGAGTATAGAGTATAGCAGAGCAGAGCATAGTGGAGTAGAGTAGAGCAGAGTATAGTAGAGTAGAGCAAAGCAGAGCAGAATTGAGTAGAGCAGAGTAGACCAGAGTAGAGTAGAGTAGAGCAGATTATAGAGTAGAGCAGAGCATAGTAGAGTAAAGTAGAGCAAAGTAGAACAGAATAGAGTAGAGCAGAGCAGAGCATAGAAGAGCAGAGTAGGAAAGAGTATAGTAGAGCAGAGTAGTGCAAAGTAGAGCAAACTAGAACGGAGTAGAGTAGAGCAGAGCAGAGCATAGAAGAGTAGAGTAGAGCAGAGTAGAGAAGAGTATAGTAGAGCAGAGTAGAGCAGAATATAGTAGAGCAGAGTAGTGCAAAGTAGAGTAGAGTAGAGCAAAGTAGAGCAGAGTAGATCAGAGTAGAGTAAAGCAGAGCAGAATAGAGCAGAGTATAGTACAGCAGAGTAGTGCAAAGTAAGCAGAGTAGAGCAAAGTAGAGTAGAGTAGAACAGAGTATAGCAGAGCATAGTAGAGTAGAGCAGAGTATAGTAGAGTGGAGCAAAGCAGAGCAGAATAAAGTAGAGCAGAGCATAGTAGAGTAGAGCAGATTAGATTAGAGTAGAGAAGAGTAGAGTAGAGCAGAGTATAGTAGAGTAGAACAGAGCAGAGTAGAACAAAGAAGAGCAGAGTAGAACAGAGCAGAGCAGAGTAGAGAACAGAGCAGAGTAGAGCAGAATAGAGTATAGAGTAGAGCAGAGAAGAGTAGAGTAGATTATAGAGTAGACCAGAGTAAATTAGAGTAGAGTAGACCAGAGTAGAGTAGAGTAGAGCAGAGTAAAGCAGAGTATAGAGTATAGCAGAGCATAGCATAGCATAGTAGAGTAGAATAGAGCAAAGCAGAGCAGAATTGAGTAGAGCAGAGTAGACCAGAGTAGATAATGACTCCCTGGCTACCGCGTTTATCTCATTATTAGACTCCATTGGCTTCAGTCAGGGTGTACATGAACCCACTCATTGTTTTAACCATACCCTCGATCTAGTTCTGACGTATGGAATTGAAATTGATAACCTAAAAGTCTTTCCACAGAATCCCTCGCTATTGGATCATTATCTGATTACT
>NC_065526.1:39504102-39504247 GCF_006386435.1 Epinephelus moara
ATGAACCCACTCATTGTTTTAACCATACCCTCGATCTAGTTCTGACGTATGGAATTGAAATTGATAACCTAAAAGTCTTTCCACAGAATCCCTCGCTATTGGATCATTATCTGATTACTTTTGATTTCTTTTTACTCGATTACAC
>NC_065526.1:39506613-39521022 GCF_006386435.1 Epinephelus moara
ATTAATACATACTTTCAACATATTGTACCACAGTAGCCAGAACTATAACTATAATATTATTACTTTCAATAATGTTGTCGTAAGCTACTGTCATTACCTGCATCTCTGTGAGGCAAATTGTGATTTGTGATATTGGGCTTTATAAATAAAATTGATTGATTGATTGATTGATTGATTGAGTAGAGTAGAGCAGAGTCAAGCAGGTTATAGAGTAAACCAGAGTAGAGTTCGGACCACAAAATTATGGGGTTTAACTACTGCCCATTCCATTTTGTCACTACCGAAATGATCATGTCACTATCGAAACCTTACCATAGGTTTCGGTAGTGACTGTTTCAGTAGTGACATTCCTAGCTATTTTTCAAGATAACTAAAGAATACTAGCAGTCACATGGCTAACAAGCACATGTTTGAAGAGTTGTTCACACAGAAAAACATAATATTTTGCATAAATCCCCCAAATTTTAACATAATTGAAGAGAACGTGTTCAGTAGTGACAATTTGATTTTCAGACTTTGGAAGACATTTATTTAAAAAATGATGGGAGTCAGCGATTTACCATGCAGCCATCTGGGACGGGGGTGCAGTACTACCCCCCTTCTCAGAAACTCAGGGGTGTGACTAAAATCCAGACTCAACCAGTGCATTAAAACTCTTGTGTTTCGGTAGTGACATGAAAACAAGGGACACTATTTTTTTTAGCATAGTTTCTTAATTTAAAAATTAATCCCACAATACATCTAAATCTTTCCCCACAAGGCTGACCCAGAGACGCCCCGTCTTGGCTTCTGCTATCCATTATTGTGTTATGCTGTTATAATAAAACATTAACAGTGACCTTATCTTATTTTGTTTAGAGGGGTATAAAAACAACTGTAGATAACAATACAATACGATCTTGCTAAAGAAGGGCTATGGTTGCTGGGGGGTGAGGAGCCCAAACACATCATTAGCATCTAATTCATGCATGTGTGGAGAATACTAAAGATGCTGCAGTTTCCTTAAAGACCAAAATGCACTAAAAGCTTTCAATTGATGCTTCTATGGTGCACTGCAGGCATCAGATTTAAAAACCCAACAAACCAGAACCTTTCTCTTCTCTTTCATCTTCATGATTAATGCGACGGAGTAATTAAGTATTAAAACACGCACACACAAAAAAATAATAGTTTGCTCTAGGCTTTCGCACATATTTTAAGCAGAGGCATGCACCTGGCAGGGTGGTCTAACAGCACAAAAATAAGATATATATATCATTGGTATTATTGAACTGCTCAGACAAGTGCTGCAAACTAGAGTTTAGATTACCTGCCCGACCCGGCCCGGGACCCCCCACCCCTATGACGTCGGGCCCGGTCACAGAGAGAGAGAGAGAGAGAGAGAGAGAGAGAGAGAGAGAGAGAGAGAGAGAGAGAGAGAAAGCCCGGTGTATTATAGGGGGTCCTCCGGCAGACTAGGCCTAGGTCAGCCTAACTAGGGGCTGGTACAGGGCAAGCCTGAGCCAGCCCTAACTATAAGCTTTATCAAAGAGGAAAGTCTTAAGTCTAGTCTTAAATGTGGAGACGGTGTCTGCCTCCCGGACCGTAACAGGAAGATGATTCCACAGCAGAGGAACCTGATAGCTGAAGGCTCTGGCTCCTGATCTACTTTTGGAGACTTTAGGGACCACGAGTAACCCTGCGTTCTCAGAGCGCAGTGTTCTGGTGGGATAATATGGCACTATGAGCTCTCTAAGATATGACGGAGCTTGACCATTTAGAGCTTTATAAGTTAACACTAGGATTTTAAATTCGATTCTGGATTTTACAGGGAGCCAGTGCAGAGAAGCTAAAACAGGAGAAATATGATCACGTTTCTTAGTTCCTGTTAGTACACGTGCTGCTGCATTCTGAATTAGCTGGAGAGTTTTTAAGGATTTGCTAGAGCTATCTGATAGTAGAGAGTTACAGTAATCCAGCCTAGAGGTAACAAAATAACTCCCTTCAGGGGAATGAAACCCCTCCGCTGCGCGTCGGGGTTCTATTCCCCTGTCGGGAGTTATTTTCCCAGTATTCACCGGCTCATTATACATTATCCCTTACATATATATATATACATACATACATATATATTACTATATTTATTATTATATGACATTATTATCATTACCACTGCAGATAAACTCAGCCACTAAGACTAATGATTCAAACAGCCATGATTCCCAGCCATATCACTTTAATTTTCATACAATTCTTTTGAATAACAAAATGCTGAAGCATAATATTTATGACCTATGATATGGTAGACTGATAATCATTAAATATGCTCTGTGTGGAAAGCTCTCTCCCAAGATTACAGTAATAAGGGGCGCAGTAAAGCGCTTCAGCTTCCACACTCACTGCTCCTCCTGGTGGATAGACAGACCATTGCAACTGGTTTCTACCAATTAAACTTAGAGGCGTTACCAGTCAGCCCCATATTCTCTATGTCATCGCGGGGGAGCTCATTAGAGCTACGAGCCTGGCCAGGTGATGACAGGGACCTGTCACGGATCAGTCAGGGCTCTACCGTGGGCCAAACGGAAATTTGAAGTGGCTGCGTCTGTATATGGCTTGTTTTTACATAAGCCATTTATATCTACATAGGGACTGGGTCCTCTTTAATAGAGATCACCATGTTGCACCACCATGTTTCTACAGTAGCCTCAAAGAGACAAACCAAACACTGGTTCTAGATAGGGCCATTTGTGTGTCGTAGTTACAAACTACAATGAGCAGCGCTCGAGTTACACTGGTTTTTACCATTAAACTGCTTTATTAAGTATTTTTAGCAGTTTGAATCACCTGGTCCATTTGTTTTGGAGAGGAAGAGATGTGTGCGCATGTGCATGCGTTGCAGTCGCTCCTGCTTGTTTTCTTAGTTTTCCAACTTTTTTGCTTTATTAAGTGACTACTTTCATTTGTATTTGTATGACATTTTGAAGCTGCGCCCTCTTCAGACATGCTGGATTTCTGGTCTATTTCTTCACTCTGGAAATACTACTTTCATTCGGACCTGACATTATTGCGCAACAATTTCATGGCCAGAGATCAGCTAATTGCCCTGAGGCCGGCCGGCTTGGCGGCCGGAACATCAGAGATCCCCGCTGAAATGTGGAGGAAAACACATAGAGGATACAGGGAAGATTTAAACAGCAGAGGAAAAGAGCAGGGTTGAGACAACGTAGGTTTATGGAGAAGAGGCAATATAAGCCGTGTCTCCCCTCTCTCATCATGGGCAATGTGAGGTCGCTGGCAAATAAGATGGATGAGCTAACAGCAGTCGCCAGGAGTTAGAGGGAGTATAGTCTGATGTGCTTAACCGAGACATAGCTGCACCAGGACATACCCGACGACAACATCTCCATCAGTGGATTTCAGACTCTTCGGGCTGACCAGGATTGCACCGAGAATGGTAAGCGCAAAGGAGGGGGGCTTGCTATTCTAGTCAACAACCGATGTTGCAGTCCTGCCAACATTACTATTAAGGAACGAATCTGTTGCCCGTGCATTGAACTGTTTGCTGTTGGACTCAGTCCGTATTATTTGCACAGGGAGTTTTCACATGCCATCATGGTGACTGTTTACATCCCCCCTCTGCCAACCCGACGTTGGCATGTGACGTCATTCACTCCGCCATAGCCCATCTGCAGACTCAACACCCGAGTGCCTTCATAGCTATCTTGGGTGACTTCAACCACGTCACCATGGCAACATTGCCCAACTTTACTCAGTATGTGAGCTGTCCTACTAGAGAGGGGAGAACACTGGACTTGCTGTATGTAAACGCCAAGGATGCATACAGCTGTTCCCCCCTCCCCCCTCTGGGTAGGTCAGACCACAACCTGGTGCACCTCAACCCCTGCTATGTACCTCTAGTTAAGAGCCAGCCTGCGACCATGAGGACAGTGAGGAGATGGTCGGAGGAGGGTTATGAGACACTGCGGGGCTGTTCTGAGGTGACAGACTGGTAGGCACTCACTCATCACGGACTATATCAGTTTCTGTGTGGACTCCACTGTCCTAGCCAGGACTGTCCATTGTTATCCAAATAACAAACCGTGGATTAACAAAGGACATCAAAGCTATCCTCATCGTGAAGAAGAGGGCCTTCAGAGCTGGTAACAGGGAGGAGGTGAGAACAATACAGGGGGAACTGAAGGTGAAGATCAGGGAGGCTAAGGAGAGGTACAGGAGAAAGCTGGAGTGGAAACTCCAGCAGAACAACATGAGAGAGGTCTGGAGTGGAATGAGGACCATCACTGGCAGCGTGGACAGGGCCAATGAACTGAATCTGTTTTTTAACAGATTTGACACTGCTGGCCCTGCCCATCCCCCCCTGTCTCTTCTGTTGTCTGTCTTGGACAACCATCACCCACTCCACCCTCTCCCACTCCTCCTTCAGGCCCTGATGGTGTCAGCCCCAGGGTGCTCAAAGCCTGTGCCCCCCAGCTATGTGGAGTACTTCAGCATGTCTTCAACAGTGTTGGGTAAGGGTTACTTTAAAAGTAATCAAAGTATGTTACTGCGTTACTTTTTAAAAAAGTAACCAGTTACTTTACTGCGTTACTCCCTGAGTAAAGTAACTCAATTACTTTAAAAGTACTTCCAATGTTACTAACTGAGAAAAGCAACTCAAGCACTTTTAAAGTACTTCTGAGTATTCTACATTTCCTACTGGGCAATGGACCACAGGGCGCTAAGCCTACATTTTTTTGTCTCCAAAATTAAAGTTATGTGCTGTGTTCAAAACCGCATACTACATACTACATACTACATACTGCCATACTACATACTACATACTCAATCAACAGACAGTATGCAGACCGTTTACACTGTAGCATACTACATGATAACCCACAATGCATTTCGCTCCTGCCCGAGCCGAAATCAGCCGGCCTTAAGCTGATTTCGCTTAAGCTCTAAACTCTGTAAATATATAACTTTAGCAACATTTGAAACATTTTTAGGCGAGAAAGTAGCCGTTTAGATCCACAACGTGTTGAAAATCTGACCAAATCCCAGCTGTTTACAATTTTGTTTCGGCGCTACTCAAGCTAGCCGTAGTGAGCAACGCACTTCCGGTTATTTTCACAAAATAAAACACCCGTTGCCCTTTCTTATACAGAAAACCATAACGATAAAATTTGTGCTTTTACTTTGAAAACGAGAGGCGAACCTACCCTTGATGTAGCTAGCTTGAAACCGCCGTTTTGACCGATCTCGTCCCGCTAACGGAATTTGACCGTTCAAAATGCTTCACCGGAGAGTCTTGTCAGCTCTGAGATGAAGATCGGCCCGCCGTCTTCAGTACATCATGCTTGCAATCGACTTGGGATTGTTCTCAGATGTAAGTTTCCTTTTTAATCAACTATAAATCTAATCATAATATACAACGCAATATAACATACCTCACAGCCTGAAAATTGGAGGGAAAAATGTACATCATTGAACAACAAAGTCGTTGTGAATTGAATGATTTCATAAAGTTTCATAAGTTATAATATACAGTAGTAATAAATATAAATAAATAAATAACTTCTTGTTTTTTCTTTTGTCCTGTTCGCGGCAAGGAAGTGACGATCGATGACGTCACGTTACATTGCATCTTGGGTAATTTGAGTGTGAGTAGTAAGCTCATGATGTATACTCAACATTTCTGGCGAATCTAGTATGCATCCGGGAACTTCTCGCATATTCAAAATCGCATACTGCGCAGTGTAAACACACTACATACTCAAAGAGTTAGTATGAGTAGTAGGTAAGTATGCGGTTTCGAACAGACCCATGGACCACTTGCCCTTCACTGAGATCCAATTCTCCCATCACAGCCGTCACTTTGACCAGTAGAAACACAGAACGATCTGCTGCCGTAGACAACTGTATGACAACAACACCCCAGCATTTTTAATATTTCCTCTAGGGATGTTACCACACAGAGTAAAAGGGGGCAATGATGGTGTGAAACAGCAGAGGCACTTTGTCAACCTGCTGATTTAACGTTACTGTCATTAGCATCAAGCTAGCAAACAATGGTACATCCTCATGGTCGGACATAAAGTAATAACATTAACAAATAGCGGCGGGGCTTTTACTCACCACAACTGCAGAGGCTTCCAGCTTCATTTGAAACAAACTATATTATAGACGGTCCGTTATTTATTAATCTGTCTGTGTGTTTATATATTTACTTTGTATCCGCTCCGTTGTCTGTATAAAGTTAACATATCACACCGTTATTTCAAACTCAACACTTGTTTCAAATTAGAAGCCCCTTATAAACTCGGCTGAGAGAATCCCTCCATTTTCTAAATAGGCTTTTATTCTGAAACATTTGTCAGAACTTCCTGTGGAAGATACAGTAGCTTGACAGTTTACGTATGGCGCTTCAAATATAGCTCTTGCCATCTGCTGACGCTTTTAGGTGACTACAACAACATGTCGGCTGGCACATGAACAGACACAGTGACTCAAATAATAGTGAAAGTAATAAAAAATAGGAAAGAATAACCCAATGACATCACTCACGCCGTGAAAGACGACCAGGGATAATTGGTGAGGACCAGGGATAATTGGTGAGTACCAGTGTGTAGCGTGTGCCAGGCATAATGCAAGTCCTGAGTCTGAAATATGTCTGTCAGCGAGTCCTACTCCACCTATTTAGACTCCATCATAGACAACGGCAGCATTTCTCTGACCACGTAGCGAGCCACAAGCTCCGTGGCTTCTTTCAGACTGATGGGTTTAACGTTATCTCCGTTATTAGAACCAAACGACAGCCGTTGCTGTTTCGGAGCTGAAGGACCAGCGTTCTAAAAGTAACGGAAGTAACTGATGTCTTGTTTGAAAATGTACTTAAGTATTTGATTACTCAAGCAGCAAACTAACGCGTTAGGTTACTCGTTACTGCAAAAACTAATCAAAGTACTCTAACGCGTTACAAAGTAAGTACCCAACTCTGGTCTTCAACATGAGCCTGAGACTCGAATCTTGTTCAGGATACTAAATTTATTTTTAGGGCCTGAGCGACAATGAAGTCGTCTGCGTAGGACCCTATTGTAATCGCACTGTTTATTATTATTTATTATTAGTATTATTATTATTACTGCCCAAGCGACAATGAAGTCGTCTGCGTAGGACCCTATTGTAATTGCGCTGTTTATTATTAGGGCCCGAGCGACGACAAAGTTGTCTGCGTAAATCGCGCTGTTTATTATTATTAATATTATTATTATTATTACGAACATGTAATCTCCAATTTGGCCCCTTTCCCAAATTCAAAAACTCACCAAATTTGGCACATGCGTTTGGTCTGGTGAAAAATTTGATATTTTGACAGTGTTGTATGTGGAAGATGAAAATTTGTACATATGTGTAAGTTGCCCAGATGCACAAAAAAGTCTCTGCCACTAATGGTGTACTCCAAACAGGAAGTCGTACCTTTTTGATTTCAACTTTTCATTTTGGCGGCGATTTTGTGATTTCCACAACCTTGTATTTTAACGAACTCCTCCTACAGATTTTGTCCAATCAACTTCAGATTTGGTACAGATCATCCTGAGTCCAAGCTGATCAAAAGTTATTAAAAGCTTTTCAGTATGTCAAGGGGTGTGGCCGCTATGGCACCGCCATATTTGATACATCCCCATGCATATTCGAGCAACTCTCTCTCACATACTTAATCCTAACTGCTTAAAAATTTCTGTACATGACAAGAGCCCCGCCCTGCACACCTCCTATTCTCATACTCACTGTAACTCATAGCGCCACCTTGTGGAAAAAGGAAATGCCATAGTTTTTATATTGATAAACACCAACCCCATACTCAACTACATTTTGTGGCCGCATATTTCTTAAGTTGATTAATCTCCACAGTGACACAGTGTGCTGCCATGTAACAGGCTGGCCATGGCGACTTTCGATCCTTCGTCATGGAATATCAAGTCCTTATAACTCCATCATGCATTGCTTTTATTGGCCACAATTGTGTGATCATGGTCTGCCCCTGAACGCATCTGCATGGCAATATATTGGTCTTACTCATATAACCACTTCAGTTATGCATGCTGCTGGCCCCTCGCATTGGCGTGGGAGAGCAAGGGCCTGATCACAGATGCTTGCAGCTTTAATTGTCAATAATCTTGTTAGATTTTCTTATATTTTCACTTCGAATTACCCTATACGATATATCTTTCTACTCTTGAAAGGAGCACCTGTAACGGCAACAATTTCCCCCCGGGGATCAATAAAGTATTTCTGATTCTGATTCTGAGACGTCTGCGGATTATTCAGCTTTCAGTGAAAACCTCCTGAACATCTGGGCCCGTATTCACAAAGATTCTCAGAGTCCTCTCAGAGAGCTCCTAACTTAGCCTAAAAATTCCTAGCAAGGAATCTTAGCTTAAGAGTGATTCAGGACGTTTCTGAGAGCAGCTCTGAGCAAGGAGGGGACAGAAACTTTAATGTTAGTGAGGAGGTGTGGTTGACCCCGTTGCTAGGTATGACGCAGTCTTCTAAAAGCTGTGATTGGTTGTTACAAAAAGGAAAAAAAAAAAAAAAAAGTGCTCCTAGTAATGAATGGACAGTGAAATCAACCGATCATAGAACTTAGACTGTATTAAGAAATGTGTAATCCTGAAAATAATTTTACGTCATGATGATGAAACTCAGCAAAATTAAATTAATTGTTACACAGCTTCAAAATGTTTGAATGTACTTCATTCACATGCCGATTATGATATTGATTTGCTTATTGTTATGTTTATTCGCCATGCTGGTAATTTTACTACTTAATTTATTTGATATTAATTGTGGACGCAGACTCAGCTGTCAGCAATTACTGCAATGGCCCTTTCTCTACTTCCTATCCCCCTACGCCCTTACTCGAACCACACCCATACTCAAACTTGGCCTTCATTTTGATCTCGGCTACACATAGGCCTGTCGCGATATGCGATAAGTCGGTTAATTGCATGGTAAACTAAAAGGGAGACCGTAACTTTTCCGGCCGCGATTAATTGCCATATTCATGCGTGTCTGTTTTCCTCGTATCTCTCCACCAATGACACTAGATGACAAGAGCGTTCACTGCCGTGCATCGTCTGGCAGTCAGGTGAGTTGGTTCATTAGCGTAATGAACGGAGGGAAAGCTCTTGTCATTGAGTGTCTTTGTCTCTGTGGGGGAGGCGGGGCTATGGGCTACACACACACAGTGCGATCTTGTGAGGGGGAGACGAGGCGGAGAAAAAAACAGAGACTTGAGCATAAGAGAAAGACATGGAACTTGTTCCTAAACCAAATGCCACGGCCCCTGTGTGGGAGTGTTTTGGATTTAAACCAAATGACAGAGGGGAGCCCAGTAATTCGGACGAGCCGGTATGCCGGGTTTGTTCTAAAACCATCTCAACAAAAAGAGCGAATATGACCAACTTAACTGCACACCTGAGAGTCTATTTTTTTGTGTTTATTTATTTTGATATTTTAACGTGTAATTTCAGATATTTAAATCTTCTTTTTTGCATTCCTAAATATTCTTGTTAAATAAATGTTTATTTCTCTTTAAAATGGTGTGATTGCATCAATATGCCTTTATTATTATTACATAAATTTAGTTGGTCTAAAAACAGCAAAATTACAACAACAATAAAAATGGTCTTAAAAGCACAATATTACGCAATATTATTGCTTATCACAATAATTTCTGATGCAATTAATCGCCCAGCAAATTTTGTTATCGTGACAGGCCTAGCTACACACCTTTGAAGTTTGATGACTGCATCTTGCAAAGTTGTGACCCTATCACGCTAACAAAAGCTGTTCACAGACAGACAGACAGACAGACAATAACACCTAGCACAATACACCTGGCACAGTACTCAAAATGGCATCTCTGGTAGTTCCCACTACAATGCTTATACCAGACCAGTATGCATGTAGCAGCAAAACCCTTGAACCTGTAGAACTGAGCACAGCTGATTTTAATTGCCAATGAGTTCAACATTTAATTTGTGAAGTAGACACAGTGGTGTCATCTCGCAAAAGCTAACAGTGTGTTTTATGTGTGTAAATCTTCATAGGAAAAGTATATTAAACAGTAGATGATTTTTACACACACCTTGTAGCAGTGATCATCAGCATGGGTCATTCATTATGCTTGCACACACAGAAGTCATGAGCAGAATGGGAAAAATGTGATTAACTTTAGCAGAAATTTGTGTTAATAAAGCCTGCAATTCAGGAAAGAAGAACAAACATGACCAATGAGTGTCTTTCTAACTAATCAAGGGAATTTTATTGGACCATGTTAACGTTCAGTGCAACCAAAAACTGGGAGGCAGTGGTGCAGCTCTTACCTTGCCAATGTACTGGTAGTCGCTGCCTGTATACTCCTCCTGTAGGAAAAACTGATTCCACATCCAGCCTCGTCTCACTCTTTTCAGCTGCTTTTCTTTGATCACTGCTTCTGTTCTCTCTCCATCTTCTGACTCTACTCTCTGTTCATTCAAAGACAAAGCATTCAAGGACAGGCCGAGACAGAGCCACACAGCGCCCAGTGAGATAGTCCTCATGTCTCTGGAGGTGGTTTAGGATGTACAGGTCACAAATGTCTTATCTTCTCAGCTAGATCACGTTGAATTGGAAGATGGCTCTATCGGTCATAGTCCTTCAGGTTTTGACTGACTGGAGAAGAAGCTGTAACACAAGCAGGGAAGTAGAAATGAAAAAATAACTTAAGCAACTCTGAGGTCCACATTTAATATGCTTGATCTGTGAGGGCAGTTTATAGATTTCTTGGCACCTGAACTGTTTGATGTAGGAGTGCAGAATTTTCATTTTATTGATTTGGAAATGTATGCGAACTAAGTTGTGGTAAACAGAAAGAACAGCAGAAACAATCACCATTTACAATTGCAGCACGGTGGTCTGAGTGGGAGGTCATTGGGGTTACTAACCTACTGGCAACTCAAGTCAAAGAAGCATCAAACAGGTATAGGTATAAGTATAGATAGGTCCCTGTTGTTTCTGGTACTTTAATTCTTTATTAGGGACCTCGGCGGAAGGGCGAAGTCCCTTTTGTTTTTGGTGCGTTTATTCTTTATTCTAGAGCCCTGCGTGGGACTGATTTCTTCATCCCGCTCCTGCCCGCTCCCGCTGAATTTCTGACCATTACTGCCCGCAACGTGTGTGTTACACTCACGCCCGCTCCCGCAAAACTCTGAGATTTTATGCCGGCACAATAATAGAGATGCATTGATTTTGTGTCTTCTCCCGTCCCGCAGGAGAAAACACGTCATTTTATAGGCTATTAATAAAGAGATTCATGGGGTTGTTTGTTTCCCTGGCCTGCATGTCTTTTGACGCACTGGTCAGGAATAGCGCTCCAATTTTGTTGTTTTCATTTAATTTTTAATGAAATAAAGGCTGTTTCATATTCTATTCTCCTCCTCTGTATTTTATTTATTTATCTACCTTTATATAATCACGCAGTGATTGAGGTTAAGGTCTCTTTTCTAAGAGAGACCTGAATAAGAAACATTAATGAGATAAAGATAAAGCCTATGCTCAATAACACCGGCATCATCACGCCTCTTTATGTAATTAACAAATAGCAACGAGAGTAGGCTGTGAGTGGCTCAAATAACACTAATAAATAACATAAAATAAACAAAGTTAACGAATGAAACGAATGAATTTAACAAATGAATCACTTGGCCATAATATTGCTGTGGAGGAAGAGAATGTTGCTGACCGACTGTGGTCCCAATCCCATGCGTCTCTCTTCCAAGATGCGCCCACAGACACCAAAGCCCGCTCTGAAGGCGCACTGGATGCGGGGATACTGAAGATAAAACGCGCCAGCTTTGAGAGTGCTGGGAAATAGAGGACTCAGTGCGCCTTCAGACCTTGTTTGAGCTTCTTTTCCACATCATTTGTTAACTCCATCCTGTCACTATAGGCTACATCCTGATCCCGCAGTGGATTTTTTAGCCGCCCGTTCCCGCCTGCAGCAAAGTTCAAACCGCCTGTTCTCGCAAGATTTGGGTTGGGTCCTGCGGGACCCGGCGGGACCCAATCCCAATGCAGCCGTCTACTTTAGTCTTTAGACTTCTTCCGCTGCCTCTTTGAGGCCTAATTTGCGCCCCTAAACATGCTCAAAAAATTGCAATCACCAAAATTGACACGCATGTCAGGACTGGCGAAAAATTTGATAAAATGAAAAAATTTACCCCAAAAGTGCCAAAATGGGCTCTCTAGCGCCACCATGACACACTAAAATGGCCGCTGCTGCCTGTAGGAATGTCGTAGAAAGATCAAACCAACACCCCTGACCTAAATCCAACATTAAGTGAGCTATTTGCCCTTTCAAAGTAAGATTTCGCCTCAAAAATGCTCTTTTTTCAAAAAATATCTTCTCCTACACCTTCTCCTACATATCTTCTCCTTTATCGTATCGGCTTCAAACACGCTCACATGACAGGCCAACTCCTGATAAACAGATCTTCAGTATAAATTTGTCATTACTCGAACGGTTTGGATTTTATGCCCTCTTACAGGTGAGGTGCCACATAACCTCCTGACTATTTTTCGAAAGAAAAGCTGATGGCCAACACATTTTAAATGGCCCCGTAGGAATGCTGTAGAAAGATCAAACCAAAACTGGCTTGTTCGTCTCATCGAGACCTACAAATCATGCGCTGACACCCCTGGCCTAAATCCAACAGGAAGTGAGCTATTTGCCCTTTCAAAGTAAGATGCCGTTTTTCAAAAATGCTCTTTTTCAAAAATTATCTCCCCGACACCGTTTATTGTATCGGCTTCAAACTTACACACTTGCCAGGCAAACTCCTGCTGAACAACACTACTGAATAACATTGTCATTACTCAAACGGTTTGGATTTAATGGCCTCTTAAACGTGACATGCCACAAAACCTCCTGACGAAAAGATGAGGGCCAACACATCTGAAACTTGCTACCAAGATCGCATTTTGACTCAACAAACATAAAACCTACATGGCTGCGCTCGGCACGAGTCTATCTCTCTGCTGGTATGTTCAGATTGACCATTGGACCCATGTTTATCATATCAGCTTCAAACACGCACACATGACAGGCCAACAGATCTTCTAAATAAATTTGTCATTACTCGAAAGGTTTGGATTTTATGCCCTCTTAAACATGACGTGACCCAAAACCTCAGGACAATCTTTGCACCACCTAGACACACTAAAATGGCCACTGCAGCCCGTAGGAATGTCGTAAAAAGATCAAACCAAAACTGGCTTGTTCGTCTCATCAAGACCTACAAATCACCCCTGACCTAAATCCAACAGGAAATGAACTAGTGCCTCTGAAAGTAACAAGAGCAAATGTGGAGAAATTGTCAGCTGTGAGCTAGAGTGGAGAGGGGTCTAAAATCATCTAAAACTTTTGTCTTTAACTGTCTATGTGGGCTGGAGGCTGAAACGGCGGGGGCGGGGGAGAGACACTGCCAACAGCTCGGCGGAGCTGAGCTCAGACTCGGCCGTCTGCTCAGCGTCATCTCAGCCAGTTTGTGCCCATGTTCAAGGCATTGCACCTGTCCTCTCAGCTATGTTTGTGCCTTTTGGATATTTTTTCAGGCAAATATTGGAGTAATATGGCTTGCTGTTCGATTAATTATACCAACAAACTTCAGGTTTTTCGGTAAGTGAAATTCGGAAATTCTAGTATTATTTTATTTATGTTTATATGTTAGCACTAATTAGCGGGTATCGGTATCTGCGGTCACTAGGGTCACCACCTAGCTTGTGAGCAGCGTGTATCGGTGTCTGCAGTCACCACCTAGCTTGTCAGCTTATTATTATATTATTAAGCCTTTATTTAATACATGTAAAATCAAGTTGACACCGGAGGTCTCATTTTCAAGTGCGACCTGTATCACAGCAGCGACATCCACATCAAGTTACAGAGCCACAGACAATACAACACAAGCTTAGCTCGTTAACTAGCTAACCAGCCAGCTAACGGTTAGCCTTCGAGCAAGACGCCAGTCCGGGGATGCATCGAAGTCAGAGCCTGACAGGGAAGTGTTAGGATGTAGGCATTTAGGGAGAGAATATTTTGAACAAAAGGCTGAGGCTGTGTGAGGTTTGAAAATAAAGGTCCACCACGTTAGTAAGCTAACGTGATGCAATGATAACGTTGTCATATGAGCAGTGTAACGTTAACGTAACATTAAGGCTATACTTGTGTAACGTTATGTAAATTAAAAAGTGGCAAACTGTGTGAAATTAAAATAAGGTGTGTAACGTGATTAAAAAAAAATAATGTGACATTTGACTGTCACATATAAAATATTAAGAAGACTAGTGTATGATATAGGCCTGTAGGCGTGTAGTTAACAACAAAAA
>NC_065526.1:39522708-39522811 GCF_006386435.1 Epinephelus moara
ATATGAGAAGGTTCTGTGGGTATTGCTCGGTATTGAGGCTTATATAGTGAGGCTAAAAAAAACAACACATAATTGGCTGATTATCTTTCTTTTGCCTCACTAC
>NC_065526.1:39522875-39524168 GCF_006386435.1 Epinephelus moara
ATTATCTTTCTGTTTGCCTCACTACAAAAAAGTCACAATACCTTTGCCTGAGGAAGACCCTCTCAGAGTTGGCAACATAGCGAACAAGTGATACCTCCTTGGGGGCTTCAAAACTATTGTGTCCTGCGAATTCTTTGTTTTTCACTTTGAGCCCTTTTATCCAGTCACATTCTTCTGTGTTAAAACTAGACTTCTAACAGAGCAGCAAACAAAGGTTACTCTCCAAAATCTTCTCAGGCTCTGCTGCTGGGTGTAAGGTGCTTAGTTATCTTCAAGTACAAAGTTAAAATAATCAGGCCCACACAGAAATGAACTGCTTAATTTTTTGTCAGTGACAATGTTAAACATTAATGCTTAATGTTTTATCTGTAGTGTATGATTTGTTTGCCCTTTCAATTGACAGTCAGATTTGATTGTGAAATACAACATTCAGTCAGTAACAAAGACAAAAGGAGTGCAAATATAAATAAAATTTATTGAAATTTTAAACAAGTTATAGATGAATATCAAAAACTCAACATTAGCCTTGACAGCCTGGGCTATGATCAGGCCTAACAAAATGTGTCCTAAAGGTCAAATTCAAAAGCAGTGACACTGCCAACAGTAAGCAGTTCACTGCGTTTGGAGGTGGTCTTTAAGACAATTAACTAATTTACTTGAAAACATATAATTTCTAACTGTAAACACATTTCCTGGCCTTATCAATCTTTGCTGGATTGCCACCAGCCTCCCACCTGCACCTTTGGGCCAATGAAGAAAATATTATCTTAATGCCAGGATGCAGGTGGTGAAGCTGGTGCAGGTCCTCCTTCATCATGCTGACCAGCTTGATACTGCTGACCTTCCTCATGTCACTGCCGCCACAGTGGATGATGAGAACATCTGGTGCTGCTCTTCCTCGCAGGGAGTGGGAAAAGAAGGAGAAAAGGCCTCCCCACTGCAGTCCACCCCAGCCAAACCAGCAGACACGGACGCCCGGCATACTGAGGGTGATTCCCAAGGTCTCTGCAGCTCTCTGGACACCACGCCGAACATAGCTGTCACCAATGATCCACACTGTGCATATGAAAGTAAAATGAGTGTAATAAAAAATTAGCGTTATATATTTAAAAAAAAAAGTTGAAGTGTTTTTTTTTAAGATAACAGCTGAATCATTGTTTCAAGGTTTGTTGTATAACGTTAGTTTCAGCTAAACTCAACTTACCTCAAGTTTCGTGAGGGAGCTGGCAGGGCTAGCCAAAGTAGCGTAGCTTGTTAGCCTAGCTTGTTAGCCTTAGCTAACTTAGCAGCGCC
>NC_065526.1:39524549-39585922 GCF_006386435.1 Epinephelus moara
TTCAAAATTAAAGCCCACAACATGCTGCCTTGATATTCTGCCTTCAAACTTTTTTAAAACCATTTTAACTGCATAGCTCCGGATGTACTGCAGATAATAAATACTTCTCTTACAGCAGGCCAGTTTCCCCAGGCCTTGAAAACTGCAGTAATAAAACCTCTCCTAAAAAAATCAAATTTGGATGCCACAACAATTAGTAACTACAGGCCAATATCAAATCTGCCATTTTTGGGGAAAATCATTGAAAGGGTTGTCTTCCAGCAAATCCATACTTTTATGATGCAAAACAATCTTTTTAACACATTTCAGTCTGGATTTCGGCCACACCACAGCACTGAGACTGTACTTATCAAAGTCTTCAATGATATTCATCAGAATAATGATTCATGCAAATCCTCTGTCCTGGTATTACTAGATCTCAGTGCTGCATTTGATACAGTTGATCATAATATATACTACTTAGCAGATTGGAAAAGTGGGTGGGACTCACCGGCACTGTGCTACAATGGTTCAAATCTTACTTACAAGATAGGGACTTTTTTGTGTCATTTGGTAACCATGAATCTGAGCGAACTATGATCACATGTGGGTTTCCTCAAGGGTCCATTCTCGGACCACCAGAATTTTCTCCAGCTAAATCCAGAAAAGACAGAGGTATTAATTTTTGGCCCTAAAAATGAAAGGGCAAAGATCAGCGCCCACCTTGGCTCTATGTCATTGACAGCTACAAATCAAGCCAGAAATCTTGGTGTTATTATTGACTCAGACCTGAACTTCAACGGCCATTTAAAGTTTATTACTAAATGTGCCTATTACCACCGGAAAAACATAGCTAGAATTAAGGGGTTTCTGTCTAAACAAGACATGGAAAAACTTATTCATGCATTCATTTTTAGTAGGTTGGATTATTGCAATGGCATATTTACAGGCCTTAACAAAAAATCAATCAGACAGCTGCAGCTGATTCAGAATGCTGCCGCCAGAGTCCTTACAAACACCAGGAAACTGGACCATATTACACCGGTCATTAAATCGCTACACTGGCTTCCTGTGAGTCAAAGAATAGATTTTAAAATCTTACTGCTGGTCTACAAAGCCCTAAATGGTCTCGGACCAAAATACATGCTTGATCTACTGGTTCCCTACGAAGCATCCAGACCCCTTAGGTCATCTGGAACAGGTTTGTTGTGTGTTCCAAGAACAAGAACCAAGCAAGGTGAGGCAGCATTCAGTTATTATGCTCCTCACCTGTGGAACAAACTTCCTGTAGATCTGAGGTCTGCTCAAACTGTCAGCTCCTTTAAATCAGGGCTAAAAACACTATTGTTTACTGAAGCGTACTCTTAGATTAAATACTTACCTGCTGTATTCTACTGCCCGTACTTTTTAACTACACACTGCTGATTTATGCCTTTTATTATTCTACTTCTTTTCTTATCCTGACTGTTCTATTTGGGTTTATTGTTAAATCGGCTGCAAATGTCAGAGATTTCAGGGCTGAGGACTGAGTCCGGGCTGAAATCTCCAATAGGAGAGGTTTCAGAGTCTAAGGAATTAAGAGGTTGGGCTGTCGTCATCCCTGCGGGGGGTGACCAGGAAGTCTGAGTCAGCTGCTGTGACTCGACACTGGGGAGCACGCTGTGAATTCAGATCTAGAAGGGAGACGTCCTGTGATGGATCTTTAGAGTTCATTACAATCTGAATAAGACCAGTGTGTGGAACCTGTGTCCGGCGGGACGGTAAGTCTCTGAGTGAAGGACTCAAGAGCAAATAGTGGGCGCGCATTGGGTGTATTATTAAGGGAGACGTCCTATACACTCATTAAAAAACAGACCCGACCAACCAAATTCAAGATGGTTCAGAGCCAGGGACAAGAGATCCTAGCTGAAATCTCTGACAGAGCCGGTTTTTGAAATTAAACTTAAATGTTGTCTAAGAGCACTTTTTGGTGGTAAGGAGTTGCAGGAGTGATATAGGCCATCACGGCCTGGACCCTTGGCCATATAGCTTAGGCAGCTATACAAATGTTCTATAGTTTGTTAACGATAATGACTGTGTATGCAGTGCTCTTAGAT
Organism: Epinephelus moara; assembly: GCF_006386435.1. Lineage (NCBI taxonomy): Eukaryota > Metazoa > Chordata > Actinopteri > Perciformes > Serranidae > Epinephelus > Epinephelus moara. Next base: position 39,526,625 of record NC_065526.1, read on the forward strand.
GCAATGTATTAAGCCTGTTTTTATTTTATGTTACTGTATTTTATTATCACTATCATTCTCAATTTCTATTTCTTCTTTAATGTCTCTGTAAAGCACTTTGAATTACCTTGTGTTGAATTGTGCTATACAAATAAACTTGCCTTGCCTTGCCTTGCCTTGCCTTGCCTTTGTGTCTCAGTAACTGATGTGACTCCAGGAAAGTGACAGTGTAGACCTCCTCTGTGACCTGCAGTGAAGCATTCTTTGTCTCAGGAGGTAGAGCAGGTCGTTCACTTATCAGAAGGATGGTTTGAGGTTTGATTGGCTTCTCCATTCCACATGTCGAAGTATCCTTGGTGCAAGACATTGAACCCTAGGTTGTTGTGTGAGTGCATGTGAATAAAACTGAGTAGCAGAGGGTACCTTGTATGGTAGCCTCGGCCACCAGTGTGTGAATAAGTGGATGTGACATGGAGCGTAAAAAGTGCTTTGACTGGTCGGAGGACTAGAGAGGCATTATACAAGATCATGTCCACTTACTATTTGCACCATTTTTGCCTGGATGCATCATCACTGTACGTCCAATAAAAGTAGTTATTTTTGCCAGAGACATACTCATGCCTCTCATGGTCGGAGGCATTATGTTTTCAGTTTGTCTTTCCATCGGTCCCATTTTCGTGAACGCGGTATCTCAAAAACACCTTGAGGAAATTTCTTCAAATTCGGTACAAACATTCACTTGAACTCAACAATGAACTGATTAAATTGTGGTGGTCAGAGGTCAAAATTACCGTGACCTTGCATCCATCTCATTCTTGTAAACGTAATATCCCAAGAACACCTGAAGGATATTTCTTTAAATTTGGCAAAAATGTTTAACTCAAAAATTCTTGTGCTATTTTTGAAAAACATAAATGTCTAATAGGATAAAATGATGACATGATGTCACCAAAAGGTCAAAGGTCAACTCCACTGTGACATCATAATGTTCTGCAATGTTCTTTATAATGTTCTTGTGAAATTTACCTTGAGCACGACTTAGACACAATAACAAACAGACTGGATCAAGGAAAAAGTAAAGAGATAATTCAGACATTTATTAAAACGAACTGAGTCTGTCTGTGGCAAAATAACCACTTTTACTGGATGTGCAGTGATGGTGCACAATTGCACGATCTGGTTATATTGCAGTTCAGAACCCAAACTTCACATTTATGTTTAAAATCATGCTCAAAATAAGAGAGGAAAGGCTTCAGACGTTAAAAAATTTACTGTGAGATAGTGGTTTGGTGGATTTCCATTGAATTAACACTAAACATCATGCCAATAATGACAGAAAGGCTAAAGCATGACCCAGTGTACCTCTAAGTGCAAACACTCCAGGCACTACTCAAAATTGGGATTCCTGGTTCTGGAAGTATCTCCTCCTTACAAATAGTAGAGAGAACGTTATGTTTTCACAGTGAAGTTGACCTTTGACCTTCTGGATATATATTGTCATCACTTCATTATTTTATTCTATTAGACATTTGTGTGACGTTTTGTAGTGATGGCCTCATGAAGCCTCATGAAGCATTTTCTTTATTTTCTGAGCCCACTTTGGCCTTTGCTAACCAAAAACTTCAGTTCACCCTTGAGTTCAAGTGGTAACACTCTGACCTCGTCACATATCGATGTTTGGTCGTGGCCTTTCCACAACGACGTGACGTGCAAGATACCCTGGGTGCATTGGTTGTTGACGTTCTGTGATGCCTTGTCAACTTCAGCTTGTTACAAGCATTATCAGTTTTGAGAATGCACATCCGTTTTTACAGGAGATATACAGTCTCTTTCAAAATAAACGCACTGCGTCGGTACAACACCGCAAATTGATGTTTCTTTTCCTTCTTCAACAAACGCATGTGGTTACATTTAGCCAACACACGCATGTGGTTGGGTTGAGGAAAAAAGAACAGGGGTTTGGCTTCACAGACTTATAGGAAGTGAACACCAGCATCCCGGGTGAGAGTCGGTGGTTGTCCACCACGCCTTCCGCCCGCCCTACTCGGACTTCAGCTGACTTAACTTTCATTGTTGTATCGCCACATATCCCCCTGATGCCACCAGGCGCCCTTAAACAGGAATAGAACCCGCCACAGATCATGCTAGTGTGAAAGGACGGCTTTTTTTGTTGGTGTCAGACGCTGGAAGTCACTAACCAAGTGCCGGTTTTCGTCAACTTCGAAGTGAGACCTGGTTGCAATTGGACAATAATGCCAAGAATAAATTCCCTCAGGGTGTTACTGGGATATCATGTTCACAAGAATGGGATAGATGGAAAGTCGGACAATCCAAAAACATAATGCCTCCGGCCATGGCTGTCATTAGTGTGGAGGCATAAAAATGCCAAAATTACCCTTTAACAGATCCATTATCTTTTTACCCTTAATCAGTGGCTCCTCCTCAGGTGTAAAGCATGGCTAACATCTAATTGTAATTCACTAGTTTATTTTAGTTGCTTCTACTCCGCAGTTATTAAAATACCATCAGAGAAATGCTACACTGCCTTAGGGCTGTCAAAATTGCTCAAAAATGACGTTCGAATATTCGTTCTAAAAATAACTCTTAGGTTCGAACCATTCAAAAAAATTTTTTTCGCATTATGTCCACAAGAGAGCAAACTAATACAAGGAAATATACTTCTGTATGTATTAATACAAGGAAACATAACTACTTGTAGGTATTTTTATTTCAACATAAACGTCTTTGAAAACATTTACATAACTACACATTAAAACACATAAAACAATTATCTATAACATTACGTTATAAACAACCGCGGACCTCTCGCTCGCCCCCCCTCTCTGACCCGTCAGGCCACACTGCCCGCGGAAGCGCTGCGAATAGCCTCGAAGTGCCAAGAAGCGAAGCCACTTTCCTTTCAGCGCCCATGTTAACCAATTGTGTCACACAGCCTTTTTCCCTGACACAACATTAAATATTCCCATTTACCACTGCTGTCTCTCCATAAACACAGTTTTCTTTTTGCCTGGAATGAAAAGGACGACACAAAAATGCACTCCCACCCCCACTGCCCAGCCTTACAGTCATTAATAACACACGGAGAAACATGGTTAACAAAAGCAATAGAGTCAGACTATCATTTCACATTAACACAAAAAAGGCAGAAATCCACTGAAAAGGCTACTGAGAGGCTGTAATAACAACAGACACACAGAGCATTACTGACACCAGTAAGAGGAAACTATCAAAGGTAAGTGGCATGTAATCTTCACTATCTATGACGACTGAACTCTGAGGCTTGAAAAGGCTTTTATCAAGATGTGTGTTTACACAATGACAGGAGTGAATAATAATAATAATGATAATAATAATATACTTTGACCGATATTACATTGAATGATAAAGGTAACACTGATACCTCCTTTCTGCACTTTCTGCACAGTCTCTATCTTCTGTCACGGGGAACTAAACCTCACTCTAAGCTTCTGCTGTCCTCCATATCCATCTTTCTTTATTAACTAAAATTCTCTTCAAATCTGCACTAATAGATACTTTCCATATTGACAGTGGATCGATAGCTATGTCTAATGTGAATGGAGTTGCTTGCAGTGATAAACTTATGTGAAATTATCACTAACTGGCCTCTTTTGGCTCATAGCTGAGCAGATAAACAAAAAAATCTTTCAAATCTGGAGAGAAGCACCAAAATTTGACTGAGTGTACCTCTTGGGTCATTCTTTTGAAAAATCCCATTAGTCACGTAAATTTCAAAATGGCCGCCATTTTTAAAGATGGCCACCATTTCAACCATCTTTTACGACAGAACTTCATTTTCTGGGCCAATTTCAATGATTCTGGTGTCAAATTATAGTATTATTAAAGTTTCTCGTGTAAATAAATACTTACCACTTCTCCCATGTACTTCTCTCCATCACAGCCAGATAGAAATGATGGGTGCTTCATGAATTTATGGTCACATGACAACAACTTGCACAGTAGCAGAGAAGCCGCAGAGACCGCAGATGTAAATTAGCTATATAGCTAATTCGGGCTGAATGGTTGTGTTGTGGGTTAGGGTTAGGGTTATAAACTGATTTAAAAGCAGTGTGTGGGTCAACTTACCCACTGGCTCATTTTACGCCACTCTCCCCTACGCCATGCGTAGCAGCCCAGAGATCAGTAAGCATAATATTTTCTTTCAGTGGCCAAAATATGGTAGAAGGAAGCTTCTTGGCCTCTCCAATACAATAAATCTGGCCTCTCTGTGGTCAAAAATGTATGATTAGATATCAAGATTTTACTTATTGGACAATTTTACACGAAGTTGCCCCCAAAACAACATTGCTGGGATTGAATTGGCGGCCATCTTGGAAAAAACGGTGGCCATCTTGACTTTTGCGTGGCTAATGGGTTTTATCAAAAGAACAACCCCTAAGGAGTATTTGTGCCAATTTTGGTGCTTCTTTCCGCTTGTGAAAGATTTTACTGAAAAAATGCAATTAGCTGCTTAGCTATCAGTGTTTTGGTTTTCTGGTTGCATTAACCACAGGAGCAGCAGATATTTTCAGCTAAAAAGCTCTGGTTATCCCACTGTACACTAACTGTCCAGCAGCAACCAGCAGACAGACACAGTTAGAGACTAGCTGGTGAACAAAGTGGAGCATGCTGCTTTTTTGGCTTTGAGTATACACACATTTAATGGACTGTAGCTCATAAAACTGGTTGAGAAAACTCTGCCAATTGGTGAAATTCACAAGTATTCTCTTGTAAATACAGTGGGGTACATCAAGGACACTAAAAATAAAATTGGGGGAAAAAAATAAATAAAACAGGGTCATTGTCAGTGACAATTAAATTGGGGCAGGCATGGCAAGTCCCACAAAAACCCATCTTATCTGTGCTGTTTTACCTTTGATTGGACAAAGCTCATTAAAATCAGACCTAGATTTACCAACTCACGGCTGTATGCTTCCACATACCAGTCAAGTTACAGTTTACATCCATGTTTGTGAAAATGCTTCACACACATCTTCCCCATGGCAGCACAGAAGAGCTATACAATCAGCACAGTTTAAAGGTGGTCACTCAAGATTAGTGTCACCAATTCAATGTCTGACCAACTGTAACCTCTCCTTTTCCTTGAGTAATGGCCTGAAAAGTATTTTTGCAGAACATTGTGATGTCACAGGGAAGCTGACCTTTGACCTTTTGGATATAAAATGTCATCACTTTATCGTTTTATTCTGTTAGACTTTTTTGTGAAATTTTGTCATAATTGGAATGCATGAGGTCTTGAGTTTTGGCCAAAAGCATGTCTGTAAGGTCAGAGTGACCTTGACCTTTGACCTTCAACAACCAAGTTCTAGTGAGTTCATTGCTGAGTCTAAATGGACATTTGTGCCAAACTTGAAGAAATTCCCTCGAGGCCTTCTTAAAATATCACATTCACATGAATAAAACGGACAAGGTCACAGTGAACTTGACATTTGGCCCTGAACCACCAAATTCGAATCAGTTTTTGAGATATCATATTCACAAGAATGAGATGAATGCAAGGTCACAGTGACCTTGTCCTTCAACCACCAAAATCTAATCAGTTCATTTTTGAGTCCAAGTGGACTAAAAAAAATTATCCTTCAAGACAATCTCGAGAGATCATGTTCATGAGAATGGGATGGACGGATGGACGTAAGTACAGATAGATGGACTGAAGGACTGATGGACTGATGGCCAAATAAATTAGGTTGAATCATGTTTTTTTTGTTTTTTGTTTTTATCTAAATGTACATGTTTGTTTTCCTTGTTTATAGTCTCCAAACAGATCATGGCTCTGTCCAGTAGCTGCATGTATCTCAACTCAAGCTACTGTTTGCTCCAAACTACGTCATGACATATGGCCAAAAGGGGCAGGTCCACTCCGTTATCACTGATCAGACTGCAATTATAACCAGATCAGCTCTGATGATAACTGGCTGAATATGATATTGTCAGTGTAAGGTAAATATCCTTAAGATAAACTAAAACTTGACTGTGTGCTGCAGTGTGGCCTTGGGATTGATGAAATTTACTTACATTTTTGTGATCGCATGATTGTGGATTCTTAGACTAATTAATGCTTGAATTAAATATTAGTGTAGTTTTTTTGGCAAACATTAAATCTTTTGATACATCTAATTTGGTTTGGATTCAATCCAGGTTTGAATCTTTAATCATCAGGTTTAGCAGTTAAATCTTGATTTTTACTGACTTAATCTTGATTGGTTCAAATGGGCAGAAAGGCTTAAGCCTCATTTACAGAATGTTTCTCTTTCTTTCTCTTTGCTGTTTACAGGAAATAACATGTCATCTTAGCACAGTTTATAAATGGTTGTCTGTAGTGTGTAGGTGTAAGGATTATAGAATGGCTTTACACCAATAGTAAAGCTATGTATGCTATGTATATATTCAACAACACAGATCTTAGCTGCACAGGGTGAGCACATCCTTCCTGTCTCTCTTGCATGCATCATTTCAGGGGTCTCCGTAACATGATGTCTTCTTAGCTTTAAATAAATGTTTCCCCCAAAAATGTGATTGACCACTAACTTAGTGGTTGTAGCATCTGAAAAATACTTCCCAAAAACTGCCTTTGTGCACTTAAAAACTGCACTGGATCAATAAATCCATACGCATTCACACTGAAGGATCTGGAAGGAACGCTTACACAGCAATTACGCCACTAAAAGGAAATGTGCTTTTATCTTCCCACACAGAGCTCTGTCAGTGTCTTGCTGCAACAGGCAAAAATAATGTTCTTTTTTATCTGAGCTATTTCCATACAAATGTAACCCATTGCATTCAGTTGACGCAGCATAGTGGGACTTTGTTCACAGCAGATCAACGTCACATTTTCAGGATTCAGGAAGACTTTTCCACAAAAAATGGTGAAGTGCCTCTGCGATGCTGCTCATCAAGGAAAACCAGACAACATCACAAACCAACTGATTAAAGTGACTAATCAACTAACCAAACTCGTTGTGCACTGACTTTGCAGTGCTTGATTTGAAGAATAATCCAACACACCAGTTCACATTTTCGGCACTAGGGTGCAGCCCTGATATGCAACAGTGGTTTTCAACCATCAGACATCACAACATGCCAGTCTAGATGGCTCACCCCAGCATGGCTGGAGCAATGTAACTCCTATATCAGAATGAAACCATTATTCTGGCCAATTATCAAAAATTATTCTAATATACTGCATTGAAAACACACTGAATACTTAATGTTATTAAAATAAGTTATTGATGTTGTTGAAGCCCTAAACTGAAAGCTTGCTTACTCAGTCCTCCCCTGTCTCTCACCCCTCCTCGTCTCTGTCTTGCTATCTTGCTCCGTCTAATGTTCCCTCTCCCACACTCTGCCTCTACCGCATTAGTCCCATTAAGCTGATGTTATATGAAAAGGCTTTAATTTAATCAGGTGAAGAACACACAGGAGACTGATTGATTCTGGCTGGACGCCTTCACTTGTTTTTTAACGAGCCTCACCGCTCCATTATTGTGCAGTGAAAGAGGCTGGAGCCTTCAAGTTTTCTGGTTCAAAGCGATTTCCCTCATCGCCTTGTTATTCTGCTGTGTATTTGAGTGTTTGTGTGTGTGTGTGTGTGTGTGTGTGTGTGTGTGTGTGTGTGTGTGTGTGTGTGTATAAAGTCACCAAAATGCTCTTAAAGCACTGTAGTACTGGCCTAAGCACAAACCCTTAAGAAGCCAGCACCAAAATCCCAGCAGATTAAGCCCTTACGTCTACTGATAATTGTCAATTCAGTCCTTTTTGTTTATCAGGCGGTATCACATACTCACTCAGTACGTTTACATGACATTAGAGAAAATTACTTTGCTGTGTTCGTCCGACTAAAACCAGACTTTTAAAATCCATGTAAACATTTTTGTCCAACTGAAATCGTACTAAATCAAATTCCTCAAAGTCAGACTAACACACCCAGATATTGCAATTGGGAGTCGAATTCCTCTTGCATGTATACAGTCAATTGGACCCAAACTGGCCTAGGTGCTCTGCGCATGCCCCAGAGTTTCCGTCCCAGGCTTTGACCCCTTTGACCTCAAATAGCATTAAATGTGTAACAGAAGAAGAAGCAGGTAACAACATGGAGGAATCTACATCCAGAGCCATGCATTTTTGGACGGATGAGAAGACACAGTTCATGCTGTGTCAGCTGGCAGATACATGTATACATAAAAACACATGGATGGGGGAAAAACACAGAATGGTGACCCGTTCAAAAAAGTGGCAAAACAGCTGGACAACGCTTGATTGTTTGGTCTGTGACGTAATAAATCAACTGGAAAAAGGTCCGATACTAACAAGCTCAAAGGGGGCATATTGCCACCTGTCATAGTTGGATGTGCTTGTATACTGGAACAACCAAACAACAAATCCCGGAATCTGTAGTGCCTGAGAGAAGTGCCTTTTTCTTTTTCTTTTTTGTGGCTATAAATTGCTCGTAGGAGTGAATGTGAACGTGAATGGTTGTCTGTCTCTTTCTGTTGGTCCAAGGTGTGCCCCTCTCAACTGGGAATGAATGAAAAAAAATAAATAAATAAAAACAGTAAATGTCTTCAAGTAAAATAAAATGTTAATAGTTACTTGTAAAAGTTCTCACTAGGGATGCGTGTGATGAGCCGTTTAAAGATTAAACGTCCGCCCCCTCGCTAGTCGGCACCAGAAATGTTAGTCGGTTAAACCAATTAGTGTTTTATTCATGTACAAGGCTGCTTAACTGTCATGCAGCCACCCACCACGAGCGGGTGCTACAGAGTCGTCAGACAGCAGTCCCCCTCCCCGTGGTAATGCTTGAGTAGACAGTTTTAAGACAGCATGGTGGGAAATAAGAGAGATGCCCTCTCACAAAACCAAAACCAGAAACCAGAAAATGATAACAATGTAGGCTGTGTCAGAAAATAAACTGGCATATAATCACTCGACTGGAGCAATGCACAACCGCATTCAACATGTGCATATGGATGTTAACCTGCACATAACGACAGCTGCTGCTGCTAGCGGTGCTAGCCACACAGCCCAAGTTCAATCAATCAATCAATCAATTTTATTTATAAAGCCCAATATCACAAATCACAATTTGCCTNAGTAATCCGCATGACACAATGAGAGAGAGAGAGAGAGAGAGAGAGAGAGAGAGAGAGAGAGAGAGACAGAGAGAGAGACAGAGAGACAGAGAGAGAGATGCAGGTAATAACAGTAGCTTACAACAACGTTATTGAAAGTAATAAAGTTGACATCGTTCACCCGGAGACACTGTGATCCTGCCCGGTCTGAGAAGATAACGCAGCTCATCATGACAATGACCTCGCAAGATATGCTTCCACTTAACTTTGTTAAAGGTAAAGGCTTCAGGAAGTTAATGGAATATTTTGAGCCTGAATGTCCATTTTCACATTCATACCGCATGGCGCAAAGTGCCTCGTACTTCAGTGGCATTTAAAATCTACCATGATATTATATGGTAATTTTGCTCATATAGCTGTCCTCCCATCTATCCTTGTAAGTGCTTGACAATAACACTTGCTGTGGGAAAATATACTCTGTGATCAGGCAAGTGGAATGCTTAACTAGTGAAAACTATTCAACTTGAGTGACAATACAGAGAAGTGTAGTCTGTAGACTGGATATAGGAGCAGCTACACCAAAAGATCTAATTCTATCCTGCAACACTGCTCATTCCTCAACAGGCTAATTATGTGTCTTTATCCAGAAGAGCTTTTAAACATCTTGACATGGTGTCGTTGTACAAATATCAGAGGAACTCTTGACACTTATTTAAATCTATCAGCAGTTGATCTTGAGCACCATCTGCTCAAAGAGCTTAACTGTACAAATGCAGCCTTTGCAGTAATGGAAATGTAAACACAGCAGACTGATACTACAGTGATTATTCATGCCAAGATTACAGCAGGAAAGGCTAGTGCAGGAATGTATAGGCCATCTTTCTGTCTGTGGACACAGGGCTCCATCATGTGCAAATTTGGTGGCAAGATAATTGCTAAAGATATAGTTTTTACGTATATATTATGTCAATTTCAATCAAGTTCTTCTGAAATGGTAAGAAAATTTAAAAAAAAAGTATTACTTGAATAATGTTGCAAAAATCTTGACTTTCACAGGACTGCACGTTCACACGTCACGACAGTTGGGACAGCTGTGAGAATATAGCCAGCCTTCCTGTGATGCTCCGTGAGCGAACAAGTTAGCCAAATAATTGACCCATTCCACTATGACGTGACCCATGTTGGTCTGCCAGCCTGAACTGTCTAACAACTGACTGAGCTGTCCTTCAAGCTAACACTATGAGGAGTTGTGGTTTGGAGCACCATAGGATTACCCAAAAGTGATACTGCACCCTTTAAAACTTATGGTTCCCTTTGAGGCTGTGTCCACCAGAGCGTTTTTTCCTGAGGCCAGCTTGTTTTTTAATTCTTTGCAATGGCAGGTGCTGGGTGTGAATTCTGCACTGAGTGCTGCTCATTCAGATTTTTTTATTTTATTTATTAAAGTTATGCATAAATAAAGGTGTGGCTGCTTTGAGTGACAGTTGGATGCCATCTCTTGATGAGTCACTACCACTGTGACAAAATTAACTTGGTAACATAACAATGGCTTCAAACCAGATTCACTGTTCAGTGTGTTTTCAATTCATGAAAGTTAATTATAATGTTTTGGTCACCTACAAAAGTCATTAGGTTGTACTAAAGACACGCATAGGAGTTGGATATTCAGTTTTACAAATTACATACTAATTTCTACAGTCATACAAATTTCTTAATTCTAAATACTGGGGAATTTTCAGACCTAAATTTGGGGTCCATGCCAAAAGTGTTGTCTGGTTGAAGCTAACATGTTTTAAAATTACATCGGGATAAGGTTTAGTGCCAAGTAGGTCAAGGAATTTGGTAAATGGACTGCACATGTATAGTGCCTTTCTAGTCCTCTGATCACTCAAAATGCTTCAACGCTACGGCCCAATCCCAATTCCTATGTTAACCCTGAATCTTAACCCTCAGTCTCAAAAATCCGCACTCCCGCGAAGTGCTAGTGCTGTCCCGATTCTCAGAGTGTTGAGCTGAGGGTCAAGAATAAGGGCTGTATGGCCCTCACTTTTAAGATTTTCTATAAAGACTCTGAAAATATGTAAACAATTTAATTGTTTGAACTGCTGAACTTTTTTAATTATTTATTTGTTTATTTTATTTCTCTTTCTTTTCTCTTAACCCTGGCATATTTGTTCTGTTCATGTCTGTCACTGCTTGTTTTGTACAAGAATTGAAATAAAGTGTTGAAAAAAAAAAAAAAAAAACGTTGCGTCTTTTTATTGACGACTACTGATGACGTATATTTCTTCTTCTTTGAATTGACAGACTGGACGGAGTTTTGGCGTATTGATTGCTGCCCCCCACAGTCTTAAGACGTATTTGCCTTTGAGGGGTGTCCCATTTTAAAGTCACAAGATAGCCCTTAACACTTGGTTTTGAGGGCTAGTGAGATTGAGGGTTGAGCTTGAAAATTAAGATTGAGGGTTAAAATAGGAATTGGGATTGGGCCTACATGTCACATAGACTGATTCATGCACACGTTCACACACCACGTGGTGCCACCTGCTACTCAAATCAAATGCACTCAAATTCTGATGGAACAGTCATCAGGAGCAATTTGGGGTTCACTATCTTGCTCAAGGATACTTTAACATGCTGACTAGCAGAACCAAGGATTGAACAATCAATCTTGTGATTGGTGGATGGCCCACCATACCTGCTGAGCCACAGCAGCCCAAATTTCCTTGGTCTTTGATACATACAATAACATGTTAAGAAGAAATAAAAATAGAAGCAAAGTACAGCAAAAGTCAGGAAATTTACATCTAGAACAGAAAATACAATAAAATATTAAAAATGCTATAAAAACATGAACAATAACTGAGCTGTAGAGTTTTTGGCAACATATGCAAAAATATTGACCAGTGGATGTGCAAAAGTTCACAGTATAGACAATGTGTGCATGTACAAAGATAATAATGACCTTTGTTGTATCTAAGATTTATTCCTACACTCATTGGGCCACTAATATGTGCGTGGAGATGTTCTTACTTTGCGCACAAAATAAGTGCGTATGCAAAATCACCGTGGGATTCATGACACGTGCACACCAGCCAGTTTTGTTCTCACCACCTTGCGTATGTTTGTGAATCAGAATCATTCTAAATTGACAGGCACGTGCTCGCAATTTATGATTAGCATACTACCACGCCCCCATTTCTCCATATAAGGAAACCACTTGCCTAGAGTTGATTCATGAATGAAGGAAGCGGTTACGCGAGGAGAGCAGTAGTAAACTCTATTACGGCGCTTGTGTGGGCATGTATGTTATTATAGTGCACCTCTTGAGGGGTTTCAGGGTTTGCGTATGGTGTCATCAGCCATGTTTTAAGGCCATATCCCCGGTCACCCAAACAGTATAACATTTAGCATTAACGGAATAGAGACTTACTAAAAATACTAACTAAAAACAATTGAAATAAAAGAGTAGAACAAAAGATGCTCACCAACAAGCCATCCACTTCTCACAGCCCCTGCCTCCAAACGCATTCCCACTGTACTGTTTTGCAAAATAAATGAGTCGTGGGTGCCTCCTGGCCAGCGGGCCACAGCATTAAGGATATGGCAGTCGGCATTACAGATCATCTGCACGTTGGTGGAGTGATAGTTTTTCCTGTTCATGTATTGCATTGAGTCAATCGATGGAGCTCTGATGCACACATGGATACAGTCTATTGTGCCAATTGTATATGGCATTCTAGCTATGCCATGGAACCCCCTCTTCACATCGGTCTGGTTATGTTCATCATATGGGAATTTGATATATTCAGGCAATAGCCTTAGGATACCATTTAATACCTGTGGGATGACACGGCTCACAGAGGGCTGTGAAATCCCAGCCCGGTCTGCTATTTCTCTCTGAAATGTACCTGCAGCCAGGAAACCGAGGGTGGACAGGACTTGCACCTGATGAGATATCGGATGAGAACGGTGTGTTGGGTGATTTAGATGCTCCAGAGAATCGCATAGTTGCAGTAGCACATGCCTTGGCAATCGGAAACGGCTGGTAAGCCATTCATCATTTTCCTCAAACATGTTGTGTCGGTCCCTGAATACGCGCTCTCTCCTCAGGGCACGGGCTGCAATATCCTCTAGCAAGGCTAGATATGCCATCTTAACACTTGCTCAGGTGAATCAGAATCGTTTATATACCCTGCATGCCCTTTAACATGCTACCAATTAACCAATTGCCTTTGGCCACAGATGCGTAATTTCATGGCACAAGAAATTGTTGGGAGTGGGTGATCATTATAGGCCAAAACAATTAAATGAAAGCCAAAACTGTTAGGCCTACATTTCTAAATGTACATTCTCATATATTCCTTTGTAAACTAGGACTGTTGTTATCGTTTAATATTTTAATTGTCACAGTGATGCGGGTGAAAGTGTGTCAATTTCATGGTTATTTAATACATTTGGCCAATATATTAGTAAGTTAATGATTTTTAAAAATAATTAAATCTCTTTTTAATGAATGTGGTTTTATAGGCTCTGCATGTACTTTAAAGGTATGTGTTTGCATTTTCTAAGTCAGTTCAGCCTTCCTCATTTGTGGGTACGCATGGTCTGAGGCAGTTCTAAATTTGTTCGCAGAGTAAGAACTGGTAAGAAAATATTGATGAATCCCAGATTTGTGCGTCAAATGATCGTACGCACAGTTTAAGCACAGATTTGCGCACAGTGCATACGCACTGTTTGTGAATGAGGCCCATTGTGTAGTTTAGGAGTTGGTCTACCTGCTGTTGCACTATGCTACATAACAGCAGTGTATGCATGAGTAGTTTTGGGATTCCAGAACAACTGCCATATTCCTCCAGCCAAGGCAGCCAAGCAAGTGATGCATTTGCCCATCTGGTGTACGAAGGACTTATGACGAAGCTTAAAAAGAAAGAACTGTCAATCATAATTGTACACACTACTAAATGACATCTGTCCAAAGAAAATACCTAATATGCCTTTCCACAACAATGAGCTGCCACAATAAAAAGGCTCCTTATGATGAAATATTCGAGTACAGCACAGAAATAAACCAATAAGTCTATTATACTGTTGAGACTTATACTGAAAATTTAAAAACACCATCACCTGTTCACAACTGTAAGAGAGCTACGCACATCACATGCAAGGCTCCATAGGCTGCAGCCAACACAATACAGCTAGACTTCCGTGGCCAGGCTCATAACTAGGCAGCCTGTATGAGTTGATATGCCCAAAACAGTGTGACTGTTATTAAAGCAGACAGGATTCATACAACCGTCTCACCCATTTTAGAACAGCAGCACTGGCCAATCTCTCTCCAATCTCTCCTCCTTTGTCTCCACAAACAGTGATAAATGTTCATGACCTTCAGGTGACAATCATAACACCTCCTCTGTTTCCTCCATCTCCTGCTTCTCCTGATGCATGGCTGTGTAAGTGCATGTGTGTATGTGTTGCCACCTTGCAGACAGCCACTGAGACCTCTGACAACTCCCAGAGGACCAATTAGAGGTGAAAAAAGGAGAATGTCAGCCACCAAGCAGCTTGTGTGCGTGTGTGTGTGTGTGTGTGTGTGTGTGTGACAAGTACAAACCCAGCCACCCCTTTCCATCAGAATAGACCAGCCATCTGAAGGCAGCCAACAGCATCCACAACGCCTGTCCAGTTTTAACTCACACACTCTCGCTGTCTTTCCCTCAGGAACACACACACACACACACACACACACACACACAGCCGTCAGATAGACCAGTCCCTGTTCCTTGTGAGTGTGAAGTCTCATTATGAATAAACCATAAACGAGGTGCAGGAGCTGCACCTTGACTTTAGACACTTGACTACAAGTTTTTAAAGAGTGAACTTTTTCAGCAACATTTTTGTGATCCACATGACATCGCCATGTATCATTAGGGGCTGGGCAGCCTAAGCTGCCAGGACCCTATTGTTATCCTGCATGTTCTACTTCTTCTTCTTTCTTCTTCTTCCGAGGAAATCCTACTTCCTATGTGCGAAAAATCACCAAACTTTGCACAAAGGTCCAGTCCCATGCCAGATTGCCTCAGCTGCAAAAACAGGCCAATAGTCCTGATGGTGGCGCTACAGCAGCCCTCTAAAGTTCAAGACTTTGAAAATTCACAACAAATCAACCATATGTGCTACAGATTTGCAACTTTCACCAAAATGTAGCCCCAATACTGAAGAAACTTTTGTACATTTAAACCTATTGCAAATTATAAAGTCCATCACTCTGTTTTTTTCAAAAACTGTAAAACTTCTTAAACCTATCTCCTCCCACAATTTTTGCTCAATTGACACCAAACTTGCTACAGAGCATCTTCTGACTGTCCTACCCAAACAATCCACACAGATTTTTGATTTATCAAAAATTGAGCCTACAGTGCATCAAAATGTTTGACTGTAAACAGTATTGTAAACATATACTTGAAAATTCTTGCTAAATACATTTTCAACGTTCATTAAAAAAATGACAAAATTTTGGAGTCATGGTAGATGATGTTTGGAAAATATCAGAATTTTATCTCAAAAACTGATTTTTTTACAGCATTTTGAATTTCGCTCTCAGGCGAACAATTGGAGTCAATGCAAAAATGGCATTTTTAAACATCAGTTTTTCACTTATGGAGCCAATAAAACATTGTTAAAAACAAATTAGCAACATCTCCATGCTGTCTAGATGCAATTTGTGTATTTTTGTATTTTTGTCTTAATAACTGAATTTTTGACAGCCGTTTGAAATCTGCCTTTACACACTAACAGCTACTGTCTTGCACACAAGTGACTGGCTTAGTCAATTTGTGAAGCTACATGTGACATTTCTGTTTGCCAATTAGCTCAGTGAGATAGCGGATGGTTCTTGTTGTTGAAGATTGTGAGTTCAAGCCTCAGCTCGTGCAACATTTCCATGTGAGAAATCTACCCAAACCTTTCATAAAGGTCCAGTCCCATGCCAGATGTCCTCAACTGGAAACACAAGACAATAGTCCTGATGGTGGCGCTACAGCAAGCCTCTAAATTTCAAAACTTTGAAAATTCATAACAAATCAACCATATGTGCTACAGCTTTGGAACTTCACTTTGAAATTTGCTTTTCCAATGGCATGGATGGCTACTGTCTGGCACCCTGATGCTTGGCTTAGTCAATTTGTGAAGCCACACATGAACTGTCACTTGCCAATTAGCTCAGTGAGATAGAAGACGGACCTCAGTCTCAGAAGTTGTGAGTTCAAGCCTCAGCTAAGGCAGAACGGACATTCTAATGTGAAAGTCCTATGTTCAGGCATCATGCTATGTGGATTAGAGACTACTAAGGTTAAAATAATTATGATCCAGGCAGTTTTGCGGAGAGACAAATACTCTTTATCAACACTTTTCCCTGTTATCCCTTGTCTCTTTTCCCTGTTTATTTGGCTTAGCTATCAGTCAATATGCAGAGTCTATCCAATAGCTACTTTTACATTTTAAAAAATGTTTTCATCTTTGTCACCATGGATAATGTTTAGCTTTAAGCTAGATCAGGCCAGTTTGTTCATAATTGCTAGCAGTTAATGTTATTCTTTCTTTCTTGTTCTTGAGTTTTTTCTTTCCTTTGTATATTATGAGTCTGATCACTTCAGCCACTCATCCACAATTTGAAGGGCATGCCATAATTATATGATGTAACTTCTATGTTGTGATATGCTTTGTTTTAGTGTGTGTGTTGCTCAGAATTGCCTAATTTCGCCTAAAATTGCCCGGCCCCGACCATTGCTGCACAGCAGCTATAATTCTCTTTATTATTGAACAACATTAGGAACATGGGGACACAATGTAACTACTCAGTCAGTCACAGTCAATTCATGTGGGTCTTCATAATCCACATACCAGGCAGTCAGTCTGTCAGCCTGTCAGTCATCTGTTCGATATTTAGTCAGAGGGAAAGTGCAGAGAGAACCCAGGCAGTCAGTAACCCAGCTTTGTTGGCTTGGAGTATGTAAACATCATCATTGGGTTATGATGATGAGGATCCCAGTTAACTCTCATTTAAAAGTCACACTGGCATGGAAATATCTTTCTGTTTCAATGAGAATTTAAATTCAGACATTTTGATGTCAACTACACATGACTACTATTCTTACTTCTGACAGGAATATTTGTTTCCACAATGAAAAAGAGAGACTTTGGATAAAAGTTACAAAAAAAAAAAAAAAAAAAAGTGCATCAGCTTGTTGAATCTAATTGTTTTTCCCAAAAGAAAAAGGTCTGTTTGAACAAACTAAATATATCAAGTACTGTTCAGTTTTAATTTTGGCAGCTATTTTAGATTTCGGGTGCATTCACACCAGGATAGTCTGGGGGACTCGGTTTGATCGGGCCGGGAATGCCGAAAAATTTCACACCTTCATTTGGTTTGGTTCACTTTCACACTGCACTTTTTAAAGTGGACCAAACCGCCTGGACAACTTCACGCAATTACAATAGCTGCTCATTTGGGGGCAATATTGCCCGAAACGACCACTGACCGGGAAGAAAAAAAATCATGAGGAAGAAGAAAACCCAGCTCATCGATTGGCCAGGACCGAAAATGGAAATCCATCCCGTTCAGCTCAACACCAAATTAATGCAGTCTTGGGGTTTCTGTTTTTACTTGTGTTCTCCTCACTACTCCATGTCTGCCCACGAGACATTTTCCAAGTTTTTCTATTTTCACCTCTGCTTCTCCTTCTCCTCCTTCTCTGGCTGTTGGCTTTGTTTTTTCTCTACCCAAAATGCACTGCGCTCTATGTCACTTCCTGTCTTTGGTTCACTTCCTCTCTTTGGTTTGCTGGATAGTCTGTTTGCATTTCCCACTGTAAGCGAACCGCACCAGGGTTGACTTGAAAGTGAATAGAGACCCCCAGTTTTCAAGTGGACCAGGGTTCGCTCGTTTGGTCCGCACCAGAGTTCGAATGAGTGTTCACACCACTCCATACGAACCGAACTATCAGTGGAAGCTGACCAGGGTTCGTTTAAAGCGGACCAAATAGTGCCAGTGTGAATGCATCCTTAGTCTCAGTCTTAAGACAATAATGCTTTTAAGATTTAGTCAAATTTTAGTCATTTTATCCTTCGTAGTCTTAGTCTAGTTTTAGTTGACGAAAAGTCGTGACATTTTGGTCAAATTGTAGTTATTATGTTTTCTTTATGGTTTTATCTTTAAACTTGTCCAATGAGACTAATTCATGCATCAGAAATTTGAATTAAGGTGACAGGTTGTATAAAAATTTCATTGAGACATTTTTTGTCTGCAACTACAAATAATGTTTGAACTCTTACAAACTGTCATTTCTCCAGAAGTTTTTGACAGGTTTAAAGGGTGATTTATGAGCACACACTTACTAATCATCATTTGAAAAGCTCAACATCTCTGTATTAATGCTCTCTTCACTAGCAAGGACCACACCACAACGATATGCAGTTTAAAGATTTAATGAAGAATTGTCAGAGAAATGGTTATGAATGAGGTGGTGATGAATAGGTGAGTGCAGATTTGCAGATGAATGAACGGGATGGAGATGACGTCATCGGAGGGGGAGTGCAGCTTTGCAGATAAATGAACGGGATGGAGATGACGTCATCGGAGGGGGAGTGCAGATGAACAGGATGGAGATGACGTCATCGGAGGGGGAGTGCAGGTTTGCAGATGAATGAACGGGATGGAGATGACGTCATCGGAGGGGGAGTGCAGATTGCAGATGGATGGAGATGACGTCATCGGAGGGTCGGACTGGGTGAGGTGTAGATGTGGGCGGAGAGACTCAGTGTGGGGGTTCCGTCTCGTGTCCTGATGAGTCCTGATGAGCCCGTGCTGTTAGGAAGCCCCCAAAAGAGTCTGGTTAAGTGATACTTAGTCTGTCGTGTGCTAGACGGAGATCATTGAGGTTATTGTGGATGTAGGTTTGATAGGCTTGTGAAGACCAGCGGCCGAGGACCTGAATGACTTGGTCTGAAATTCCCAATCTGGCAGCTGAGGAGGCAGCGCCGATGCGGAATGAATGGCACTGGTCAGTGGCTCGTGCGGGCTGAGAAGGAGTGGAGGCGAAAGATGTAGATGGGAAAGGATACTCCCTAACTGATCGGTTTTACCCCTACGGAGCGTGAATATGAGCGAGTCTGAAGTGTGAGTGGTGATGTCGGATGGACTGGGATGACGGGAAGGATCGTAGACAGATGATATTGGAGCAAATTCAGAGCACCTCAGAAATCCGAAGAAAGCGAGTAGAAACATTGATTCCAGTGTTAAGTCGACTGTGGAAGAAATGTAACTGGAGCGCGGAGTGCGTATGCAGCGGCAGAGCAGATCGGAGGTGAGAGGAAGGCGTCTGGCTGTCAGCGCTGGTTCGTGCTTTCGTAAGCCTTTGATTAGCATGGTGATGTGAGAGTGCGAGATTGACTGACAAGGGAGGCCGGTGGATAATTTATGGAATAAATTGATACCAGCCAGATATGTTTGTATGCTGGAGGCCCGGATCTTTGTTACAGTGTGACAGTGTGTGATGAAATTACACATGGACATGGCGTCCAGAGAGGGAAATGGTAGACGATAAGTGGCGTGGTAATTCTTGAAAGAGTTCCAGCCGGTGAGGTAAGAAGATAGCGTGCTTGGTGCTAAACTGTTAAGGATGGCTTCTTGGGAGGTGCGAGTGAGATTTGCCAGATGAGGATTTGGTTGAATATGATCGCTGAAAACTGTGGGATCGGTGTGGGATGGACATCCAAGTCTGGAGCCCAGCGTCTGAACTTCTGGAAAGAGAAGCGGGAAAGCGGGTCGGCAATGGCGTTGTGGTGACCGGGAATGTGAGATGCACGGAGGATGGATTGATGCTGAGCGGAGATGAGAGTGAGTCTGCGGGTGGATGGCATGATGGCTGGGGAACGGGAATGGCCTTGATTGGTGATATCTACTACTGCTGTGTTGTCAGAGTGAATGGTGATGCCTTTTTTAGACCATTCGTGCCCCCAAATTAGAGTGGCGATGGTCACGGAATAGCCTACGGCTCGTACGGAGCAGACGAGGGAGAGCGTGACTCTGCGTCGTGGGTAGGGTTGTCAAAAGTATCGATGCTCTGATAAGTATCGATACTCAAATGCTGTATCCGGATACAATACTAATTTACAAAAGTATCGATACTAACAGTGCACGCCACCTCAGCGCCTGTCGGGTGCGCGCGACGGGTACGACGGACACGCGCTGTGCGGGCAGCGTCTGGCAGGCACAGAGCCCTGGCTGCAACCCAGCTTGTTGTCGTCGCTGTGCATGCATACACACATTTCTGTCTGTAATATGGCCAGCACAGCTGCGGGAGGATCAGAGCAGCCAGTTTTGGTCAAAAATGATGAAGGAAAATAGCGCTCTTTGGAAATATTTAATATTTCCCGGACGAAAAGTACAGCCCCTCCCCTCACTAGCAGCTGAGCAGCTGGTGTCGCCAGCATCAAACTAAAATATAACTTCTAACTTTAATGTGGGAGCTAAGCAGAAAACTTTATTAGTCGTGCCCATCTGTAACATTAATAGACAATGTTAGTTTAACAGGACAACACAATTATGTGTGTCTGAAAAGTTATGTTAACTGTAAAGTCACAGATTGAAGCTGAAAAAACGTTTGGTTTCTCCCGTAACCCCTGGTTCTCTGATCACATAGTGAGGTAGAAACAGGAGCATCCTGAGCCTAAACTACCAACTTTATTTGATCAGCAACGAAAATATGGTGCCAATTCACCAGAAGCACAGAAAATAAACAGGGCTATAGATAAATACATTTGTATGGACAGATCTTGTTTCTGGTTGTTATTTATGTTGTTATTGATATTACTGTTCTGATCTTTATTTAGAAAATGACATGCCTCTTAATTTTTGCTGCTGTATAATATTTTCCTGGGTATCCGTAATGAGTTTGAAATTTGTATCGTGACAACCCTAGTCGAGGGACTCGAGCTCGGAGGGCCAAGCAGCAGCAAACCAACTCCCTCCATAATACCCGCCCAAACCTACAGAGGGAGCCGCGTCCGTGGAGTGGTGAGGCAGGAGTGCAGTGGAGGAGCCATGATAGTACATGCAGAGGCCGGGTGAGAAGGGGCACCGCATAAGTTGCAGGAGAGGGAGGAACGAGCTGCGAAAATTTGGCAGTATATTTCTGAATTGAGGACCCCCCAGTACGTCCCCTGATTTAGCTGCTGCAACTGGCCGGCTGCTTGTGCAGCAAAGTGGACGTGGTAACTATAAAATCCCGCCCCCCCCTAAAACGCAAAGCCATGTCCAACACAATGGACAGATAGTCGTCCAGCTCTGATCGAAGGTAAGGATAAGCAGAGCAGATGACGTAACAAAAGAGGGAGAAAGCTAGAGCAAACTCGACAGGAGTTAAGTCTTTAGACCTGGCAGGCAATGACTGCTTTAGCAGAACTGGACCGAGGACAGTCTGCAGTTCCCTGGGTTGACTACTGTCAAAAAAGGATGGCTGAATGAGCTGGGCTAGGTCTACATAATTACCGGACAATATTTGCTGGCGCAGTGAGTGTGAGACAGGTGAGGGGCGGTGGATGGCAGAGGCCGGCGGAGCCGGTGGTGTGGCTGTGGCCAGAGAATGGCAGCAGAGGGAAAAACATTAGGGTGTTGGGGAAGGGAGGGGGTAGGGGGGGGGTAGGGAAGTGGTAAGGAGAGACACAGTGGAAGGCAGTGAAACACCCGCCGGAGGAGCCTGTTGTGCTGCAGGACGGGGCTCCTGGGCTGCGATGCCAGCCGGAACAGGATAGTTGGGAGGTAGGGTAGAGGAAAGGGATGTGGGGATGGAGGATGTGTGTGTACGGGGTGAGAGTGTAGGCCTGCGAGACAGGGAGGAGAAGAAAGCAGATATTGCGCGTGACATATCTGCATCAGAGGGAGCAGGCACAGGGGGTGATACGACCTGACCCCCGGCTGGGGGAATGAATGAGAGAGGCTGCTCCGGCTGGAGTGGCGGAGGTGCCATGACGTCACCCATGGTGACGCTGGCGGGAGTAGGACCCGGAAGGGAACCCGGAAGTGCGGCCGGCTTGGGAGAGTGAGCTGTGGTCTCGGGAGCCCTGACAGCGGCTGAATAGAGCTGGAACAGCCTGGACTTGTTGTCGCTGCGGTGGAAGGGGATGTTTTTGCTCTCAGGAACCACTGGAGCCGGGCGATGGTCCAGTCCCTGGTGTTGGGCTCTTGTTGTGGACGTGGAGATGGCCAAGTGGAGCGCGGCGGAGCGCCGCGGGAGCGGCAAGGTCGACTGGTCGCTGCACCGCTGCGGGAAGGAGGAGGAGAAGACTGCCGCTGGCTCCCACGGTTGTGGACGTGGAGTCGATTTCCCACCCACGAAGACGGAGGAGAGGAGGCCTGGGACCCGCTAGGAGTCGGGACGATCTCGTTGATGGAGCCCAGCGGAGAACCACGGCGAGACCGAGGGATGTGGACCACAGAGCGCAGCTGGCTCCCCTGGAAGTGTCGGCTACCGGCAGACTGCTGGAACGGAGTCAGAGGATCACCTGGCTCAAACAGGGAGTCGTACAAGTCGTGGGAGTCGGACCCGGACGGGTTGACTGGCAGCACGTGATCCATCTTGGTGAGTACACGAAAAAACACACTGGCTTGAGATACTTAGGGTCGCCATTGTTCGAGAGATCTGACAGGCCTGTGGTAGCGCTGTGCTGGTATATATACATTAGTCAGGTGATTAGGGGAGTGGTTCAGGTGTGGTCCTGCTCCTGAACCTAAGTTAAACAATTAACTCCATAAAACTTCAACCCCACAAATAACTAAGCTGACACAACTAGGATTTGTACCCAGGTTCATTGTAAACTCTGACTTATCCATCTCACTGTTAAGAAGCAGATAAATAATTTCATTAAAGAGTAACTAAACCCTAAAACCATTTTTTTTTTCAGCTGATAATCATTGTTTCTGGTTGTATAGTAGTGTTACTGACTGATCCTGCTCAAAATCTTGACAGTTTAGTGCAAACTACATTTTATTTTAAAAATGTGGTATGGAGTGCCCTCTACAGCTTGAAACCTGGTTACTACATTTGAATTTACATTACATTACATTGGAGGCGAATGATACTTTTTCGAGGCGAATGATGTCACTAATCGTCCACGCTGAAGCCTGCCCTCCTCCCTTTACTCCTCCTCCCCTTACTATAAACACATTCTGTCCGCAGCGCAGTTATCAAACTGATAGCGAGTAGGTTGGATCAGAGCAGAGAGAGTAGTAGAGCAGAGAGAATAGCTAGTAATTTGTCGAATTGTATTGTTAGCGTAGTATATTTTAGTGTAGGTTTACAGTTAGTAGTGTGTTTATAGTATTTAGATTAGTTGGTCAAGGAGAGGCGCCGAGGCTTGGTGAGAGAGAGCCGAGCCTCGGGGGTATATGTGCGGGGCCGTGAGGGAGGGAGGGGTGAATGGATGGATGGATGCGGTGGGCTGCTGCGCGGTGAGGGAGAGCCCAGGCTCCCAGAGAGGAAGAAATAGAACCAAGTAGGATAAAATAAGTCAAAGTGTGGAGAAAAGGACCGGCCGAGCTCCGGCCACCTTCATTTCTGCTCGTGTGACGCAGTTAGGGGCGGTTTTCCAAGCCACCATCAGCACAATGAAAATAGGTCTAAGTGTGGAGCAGAGGGACCGGGTAAAGAGGCCGACCTCCAGAGAAGCCCTCTCCCCTCAGCGAGGGACCGCTCTCCAAGGTACCAGTGCTGGGCTGGGTGAAAATAAGCCAAAGTGTGGAGGAGAGGGACCGGGTAAAGAGGCCTGACCTCCGGGGAAGCCCTCTCTCCTCTCCCCGCAGTGAGGAACAATCTTCATCTTCATCTTCAGCAGCATTTGCAGATAACTGAAACAGCCATTCTCGGCTTTCAATGTCCACTAACATTTTCACGTCTTGTCTCATCAACGAATATGACACATAGATTTCAACTTAGTTTTTATTATCAAGATCTATTTTTAGCTCATCATCGTCTCTTTTTCGTCATGGAAATTAGGTTGTTGACTAAAAATTTTCATCTTCATTTTTGTCAACAAAATTAACACAAATACAGACACAGTCTGTAACTGCTGTCAGTGTTTATGTATCCTGAGCTAAGTGCCATCTCATACAAAAGTCCTGCAATAAATCCTTATTCATGAAGGTTCAAATTAAGCAATATTACAATTGAGGGTGTGCATTAACATCCCTATGGAGCAGGCAGGAGGGGTGGTGGATGGGTCCAACAAAGCCTGGACTTTCACCCAGGAGCCCAGTGTTCGCTTCTTGTATGAATGTAGAGCTAAATCGTAATTTCATAATTTCCACACCTGACCACGTGCTTTTGTTGCACAAGGAAATAAACGTAAATACTAGGGGTGCAACGGTACATTTATTTTTATTGAACCGTCTTGGTACAGGACGTTTGGTTCGGTGCAGAGGTGTGCACGGGTGAGTTCCCACACGAGCACAATAAGTGGCGGAACGGAAGTTTAGTTTTCATTTGTTTACTATCCGCCTGCAGTTACACGTGCAGCCTCTGGCTATCTGATGTCTGATGTCATGGCTACCGCTAATGCTACCGCTAGCGAGAAACCAGAACTTGAAGACCCTCCCTTGTCGTTAAAGTCTCCTGCTTGGGAACAATATTGCAACGGACAAAGACAAGTAGATAAAACGAGGGCAGTGTGCTGACACTGTACAGCTGAGATCGGGTACATTTCTGGCAACACGACAAACATGCTAACTCATTTGAAACGGAAGCTGGACTGGGCCCCCAAAGTGGGTGTTTTGCTCACACTATTAATCTAGCTTCACAGAAAGCAACAGATCTCAACCAAATGTCCAGACTGCTTGGTCAAGTGAGATGGATTGTGTCTTTTGTTCACTGTAGCCCAACAGCTGCGCACATATTGGAGAGCAAACAGGAGATGCTTAATGTACCAAAACACACCCTTATTCAGGACGTCACCACCCGCTGGAATTCAAGTTATGATATGCTTGAGAGATACCTTGAGCAGTAAGCAGCAGTGTACTCGGCACTGACAGAGAAGGCTCTCAAGAAGAAAAATATCACCACATTGTCTGATCAGCATGTGAGGATGGCAAAGGAGGTAATTGAGGTTCTTAAGCCGCCAAAAACTCTCACAACACTGAGAAGCACTGAAGCTACACCTTCAGCATCTATGATCCTGCCCCTCAAAGCCACAGTTCTCTATGGAACCCAATGAGGGAGACAGTGCAACTGTGACCCAAGTCAAGGCTACCATCAGAGAAAATCTGGAGGACAGGTACTCTTCTTGTCAGGAGTTCCTCCACAAATGCACAGCGCTTGACCCGAAGTTCAAAGCCCTTCCTCATGTGGATGATGCCTGTCGTGACAGGATCTACAACAGCCTCACGACAGAGATTGTGGCCATGGAAGAAGTGGTATTGTAATAATTTTCATGTGCATAAAATGTCTTTTTCACTGATCATTTTGAAACAACTAATTGCTAGTGTCAGTAGTACTCATATTAAATATTTATACATTTTGCTCTTCAAGACGCAGGTGGGAAACAAGGCTACTTTGCAGCTGGTGAAGGAAGAGGTTGCCGCATACAAGGCAGCAAGCTGTATTTCAGTAGACTCTGACCCACTTCTATGGTGGAAGACCAATGAGCCCATATATCCCCTAACTGCCAAGTTAGCAAAGCGTTACCTCACCATACCCACTACCTCTGTCCCTAGCAAGAGGGTATTTTCAACCGCTGAGGTAGGGTTGGGTGGGTATGAGAAAAAAACAAAACGGTCCGTTTTTTGTAAAAAAAAAACGCATCAAGTCGGTAATACCAGATTTTCGCCACTTGGGGGCGCAATTGACTCATTTAAAATAAAAAACGACCTTAGGACAACAGAGAGACAGTAACAAGTTGTTTCTTTTATTCCTCACAAATAAATTTTGCAGCTTACTCCATCAGTGCAAACAAGGGTTGCCTCCTTCATCTGGCTCAAAGCTATAGTGTTGCCATAGTGGCGCATTCTCTGATTTCGTTTTTTCTAAGTAACGTTAATGTTAGAAGCTTTAGCTGTGACACAATGGGTTGAAAGCTACTGGCTAATCATGCATGATGTGAGCTCATTAAGTCAGTGCCATGCTCCCGAAGGCAAAAAATATTGAACTTATTATGATATTCTAAACTATGGTGATGCACCTGTATGTTGTATAGTAGATTTGATTGAGGTGGGTATTTGATATATAATGCACTGGGCAATAAGAGCATCCCTCTATCTATCTGAACACTATTCAGTGGCCTGAAGCCTTAAATCACATCAAATAATGTTGTTACATTATGCAGCGCTTTATTCACTTATTTGAAGAGTACATGACCTCACGTTTGTGTCATCTACTATTTATTTGTCGTTGTTGCATTACTCTTGCTAGCCTAGAATTTGATAATAATCACATGAAATAATTCAAACCCTTCGTTCCAAATTATCTTCAAGCATTATAATGTAATGTAATCAATAAGGTCTAATCAACCTTCTTCACCCCCCTCTACAGAGGGAAGAGAGGAAAGAGGGAAAGAAAGATGTCAGAAATTATTATTATTATCATTATTCTTATACTAAACCTACTAGTACAAAGTAGCCAGAAAGACTCACTGTATAGGATTATGTACAGCCTACTTTAAAGTAGCTACTAGCTAGAGTGGTCCAGATGTAATGCTATCAGATGTTGACATTTATCCTTGCACATGAATCAGTGACCTCCAATGTAGCTGCCAAAGGGTATAATACATCACATTAAGAACCTATTGGAAGTGAGCTACTACTGCCCAGGTGGAGTAAAGAGGTGATGCTACGTGTCATTTACTGATTTATTCATGAAAGTATTGATTGTTATTGAATGTCTCTACAATGGACGTCATAAAGCTGTTTTTGTTTGGGCACATGCCCCTGGTGTCCCCATTTATTTAAGATAAGAAGGAGGGGAAAAAGTAAGAGAGTGTGTGTGTGTTCAGAAATTTTACAGATGACTTAAAAGGTCAATTTCATACAAAAACCTCAGAGGTGTGGTTGATTCATTTCCAGTGGTTACGAGAAACCTCCAGTTTCTACCCATGTGGAATGAAGTCATTCCTTTAATGCTCAGAAACAGATTTGTGAAGGAAAGCTTCTGTATATGCTGATCCTGATTAACAGAATGCAATACAATAATTAATGAGAGACATTCCGGGCCAGCCACTCTTTTCTTAGCACCATATCACCTATGTCAGCTATTCAGTATTTATTGTATCCAGGTAGTCAGCTCCTCATCCACCCAGACAGGCTTTACAGCCCTTTTTGACAAGACAGAGATCAATAATACCAACACATCAATATACACACATACTGCCCATATTGACACACACACAAAGGAGCAGCGATCTTTGTGTATGAAGGGCAGCGAGTGTGCAGACAGTGTATGGTCCGCAGGCCATCACACAGCATCCTGACTCTGTTCTCAACACTCCTGCTGTGATCAAGACCCTTATTATCATCACCCAGCTCTCTGAATCCCCTACATTCAACAAAGAACTCCAAATCAACACTTTCTTTAAGAAAGACCAGGTTTAATAAGCTATAGAGGGCAGTGCTTAAGTCCTACAGCAAAGACCTGCAGCTCTCAAGGGGGGCCACATTAGTTTGAGTAGGGTGGTCTCGTATCGGTCTGTGAGAGAACAAAGAGGTTTCAAATGAAAATAGCACAGAACTGACAGAATTCCTTTTTACAGCCCAGAGCGTGTCTCCGTTACACTGCTTTACAACAGGCACAGTAAAAGACATGTCCTAACTGGCAGTAGAAGTTTGAGTGGAGAGCTCTGGAAAAATATTTTTAACCATATTCGTTTCAATTCAATCTAACCTTAACCTAAACTTAAGTTTAGCTACATGAAGATGAAGCTTCGGCAGTCTCGGTTGGATCAGCCTAGTCTCATCACAAAGCCGTCAAATATACCGCTGCTTTGTCAGTGGTTTCGGTGTCAGACACAGACACCAAAAGCCACCTTCTGCATAATGCGCTGCTGGAAGGTATCAGTTTGAAATACTGCAGGTAACAACATAACATATATTAAGCTGGACAGTCCCTACAGGGCGGGCGGGAGTGGTGGCGGATGGGTCAAACAACTCCTGGACTAACACTGGGAGCCCAGTGTTCATTTCCCATATGAATGTAGTAATGTTTTTTTCTAAACCTAACCACATAAATAGCAGGGCTATACGTTAACTTTTTGCACACAGCATTGGAGCTACACAGGTTTAAAGGTTTGCAGCACAGGACACAAAACTATAACATGACTATAGAAGTACCAAGTAGGCCTAAATCCATTGATATTTGAAACAATTAAATGCATCAACAGAGAGGCTGAGGGAGGGAAGGAGTGAGGTCCTTGTTATATACTGCTTTTATATAAAATGTCTGTGTTGTCGCTGCATTTTTTTTAAACACATCTGTCGTCTGCTCTTAATGTCATACAATAGACCACAACCACCAAGAAGAACGGTGATGCGCTGTGATCAAAGTCACACACAACCTAGCAAACAAATACACACTTGACAGTTCCGCCTCCCACACGTACAGCATTGTGCAGCAGGGTCATTTCATTTATCTCATAGACTGATTTAGCATAGCACATGTAACAACTAGACCGATGACACACTGTAGACTAATTAACAGAGTAAACAGAGCAGCCGCTCTGTGTCTCTCTTAGTATTGCTGGAGAACTTATGAGTGAGGGAGTGGGGAGGAGCTGTGCGGAGAGTGTGAGAGTGGAGAGATGCATACTGGTATGCGTTATGTAACGCAACTTAAACCTATATAGATATAAATGGTATTGTCTAAATTGCGCTTGAAAATATATCGATATATTTTACATAGTCGTTATATCGCCCAGCCCTAATACCTAGTGTATAACATGTAGATATTAACGGCACCGACCAAGCGGTGATATGTGTCGAGTTGGGATGACAACGTGTTGGCTAGACTAATCATATGGGTTTTCTTGCTGAGCCTCGTCAGGGGATACTTCCTGGTAGCCGCATGTATGTTTGTTTTTGGGACAATCCACCAGCAATAAACCTATAAGGACACTTGATTGGGCCAACTCACTGCTGAAGCCTCATATTAACTACCTGAACATATATTGTAAAAGTATATATAAATATATAACATAATTTGGAAAGCTTTAAAGGCATTTATAGACATTAAAGTATATTAAAGGATCACTGTGTATAAAAGACAATTGGTTATTTATGTAAACAATCTATGCAAAAACACTGTTTACTAATACAATTGCAGGTCTGTCCGTCCTGGAAGAGGGATCCCTCCTCAGTTGCTCTTCCTGAGGTTTCTACCGTTTTTTTTCCCCGTTAAAGGGGTTTTTTTGGGGAGTTTTTCCTTATCCGCTGCGAGGGTCATAAGGACAGAGGGATGTCGTATGCTGTAAAGCCCTGTGAGGCAAATTGTGATTTGTGATATTGGGCTTTATAAATAAAATTGAAAATTTAATTGAATTAATAGAAAGCATAAACATACAGTAGCTTAGAGTAGAAACTCTTCTTCTACCTCTGCGCTTTTAAACTCTGCAAATAAAGAACTGTGTACAAAACACAGACTAAATGTACCATTAATTACTTTTGACACATCGGTGTATAGAGAGAAGAAACGCAGTGCTTCCAAACACTGAAAAACCTGACTGCCTACTTCAAAGTAATATTAAGAAGGTGTAGAAGTCTCCTCAGCGCTGCACTGTGGCTTTTCACCTGAAGGTATTTTTTACTGAAGTCTGCAGTACTAATACAAGTTTGATGTACAGTAGTACTGCATGATCCTCAGATGTGACCACTATTGCTTCAACTGTGTGGGAGAAACAGACGTGGGGGAAATTCAATTAAAACTTTCAGGAGGACATTGTAAAATATCAAATTAAAAGTAACAAAGCAGCACATGAAACCGGCCTCATCTACTTGATGTTGCAGAGAGAAGTGAGAGAGAGAGATAATTGTCTCATTGTATCAGAGAGCCAAAGACAATCTTGATAAATGGCATACTGGTAATTTGCATTCATTGACTTTTATGATATGGTTCTGGATGCACCCTTTGACCACTGTCACTGATCCTTCAATATTTATTTGAATAAACAGGTTTCTTTTGAACAAGCAGAAATACTACAACACATCTGAATCCTGTGTCTGTTAAAATCATGATGGTAATTCTGGCATGTGAAAGGAAGCAGAATATGCATCAATTTACACCAGAAGAACAAAATCGTACAAAGAAACTGCTTTATAATCATTGTACTTCTACTGAATACATGCTCTAGCTTATTGCAGATGCAAATTGCTGTGTTTTACACATAGAACATCTTCAACTATTAGCACACATTACAGTCTAACTCTGTAAAAGAAAGCCTAGAACATTCAAACAACATTTTTCCTATTTGCCTAGAGGCTCTTTATGCAACACCTAAAGTATACAGTTGGTGCTTCTCAAATTCAAGGATGCTTCATTGGTGGGATAGGTCCTTCCAAGTCGGTTCCTACAAAGGCTAGGCAAGACCCCCTCCTGGCATTCAGTGAACACACATTGGAACAGGCTAGCAAATGCCCATATGTGCGTCACTCATGCGCAAAGAAATGTGGGTGCTTCATGCCCGCTGAAGATACATACATGCATCCTTGAAAATTCTCTGAATGAAGGACTTGGTCCCTGGTAGAATTGAAGGATCCTTGACAGTGGAGCAGTCCTTTGGTGGGATTCAATGATGTAGCCTCCTTGAAATTCAGCCATTTAAGGATCCTTCTTTGACTTTGAAAAGCACCTGGTAAGTTTGAACCGAGTAAGTCCTACTAAGACCTAGCTCCATATCTGGAACCAAGCCTACGTATTGTGTATGTGTGGCTGTGTTTGTGGTGAAGTTTGTTTTAAAACAATATTTTTACCGATTTTCACTCAGTGATGAATCATTACACAGGGCAGTGTTATATCAATATAATCAATATAAACATCAGCACCACCAACAGCACTATCTTGTATCCTCCAGCACCCCTTCCCCACATTAACCCCTCATATTCTCTAGAAATAATGGCCTACACAAGTAACTAAAGCCCTTGGGAACCGCCCCCCCCCAATCAATTTCACAGTGGGGGGGTTTCGGAATGGAGGGTTGTACCCAATATGGAGAATAGTGGGGGCTTTAGAAAAAATGGGAAACCCTGCCATTAAGAAGAATGGAGGTCAATTTTTGGAAAGGCGGGAAGGCTGTATTCATAGTTTATGTTCATTCAAACATGTTACTTGGCTAAGCAGAATGCTTCAACTCATTATAATTCAATAACGTTGCATGATTTACAACGAGGGGATAATAAGATAAATGTGTTACTTACAGGTTGAGATTGATCCATGTCTCTTCCACCGTTTCAGTCTAGCGCGTCTTGTTTGAACACTGCAAACAGCTGCTCAGTAGCTCTGCGATTGGTTTTAAAGTGTGGAGAAAATGTAAGGAGCCATACGATTGGCTGAAAGCGAACACACCTGATTAACTAATGAATCTGTCAATCACAATCATAAATTTGATTGACAGATTTATCAGCCAATGGTGACGTTCGTTGACCTGCGACGTCAGGGGAGTCTCAAAATTCACCACACAGATTTCTCTCACAAATGTAGAGAGGTTCACAAATGAGAAGCAGTTTGTAAATGCACATTCAGCGTTTCGCATGATCTGTGAATTTATATTACAAGTGTGCCTCAAAATAATATTTGTGAAGCAGAGCATGTGCATTTCCGAATTTATATTACAAGTTTGCATAAAAATTATATTTGTGAACCAGAGCGTGTGCATTTGCGAAACAGATCGTGTGTATTAATGAGTCCAAAATACAACTGCGAACCAGAGCATGTGCATTTGTAAAAAACCCTGCGTGAGTTCATTCATTATGAGACTGATCTGACCCCATAGATTGCAGCAAACACATTTTATGTCAGTAAGAAAAGTAAGAGACCACATTTATAAAGATATGTTGTTTCAGTTCTTCATACCAATGAGTCTTAACTATATTATATTTAGTTTTTACAAGTCTATGTTAAGCCTTTTAAAATACACATTTTTACCCATGCCCTTTGTGGGGGACAGTGGGACTTGATTCTTTTCATTTTCAACCATGTTTTATACTTCTGGAAACAGGAAAAAAACAGAGCCAGATAGTAGAGCAGTGTGCTGAATGCTCACAGGAGGACATATCTGCAGAGGAGGAGACTGAAGAGGAAATTATTGACACCCAGCACCCATTTTGAATTAGAGCTGACATGTAAACTGTGAACACAGATTTAAGGAGGGGTAAGCATTAGAATATTTGTCTTGTGCATACGCACGCATTAGCACACACACTATGTTCAACCAGTTAAAAACATGCACAATACCTTTAATATTACATCTCTTAACAGTAAATTCAACTGTATAATGTAAATGTACTGTACTGTAATGGACATTTTGTGGAAAGATTGACCTGATGTACACTACAAGGGACATTCTATAAAGTAAATCACTTTTTTGAGAAAAAAAAAATCATTGTCATATGTTTCTTACAGCCCAATTACTTAAATTATGTTACAAAAAATCTAAATATCCAAACTTATTTCAGGGGGATTAATGCTATCAAATGTATGTAATTTCGTAACATAATTATGCATTAGCCAGTTGTTTTGTAACAACTTGAAGCTGGTATTAATTGATTGGGTTTGGCTTTCAGTACAACCACCCTGCCACCAGGAAACTTTAAGAAACTTGGCCTTTGCCAACACAATTTTGCAGTATGGTCTTAGCTAAAGCAGAAAGAGGTGGTATAGCTCATGAATTATTCCGACTGGTTAAAATAAAACTTCTGATCGGTAGGCATTTTGCTTTATTAGGAATGTTGGGCTTTCTAGGTTTCTCAAATGGCATGCGAAGTTTGTGGTGAAGTTAATCTCTGGAGTTTTTTAGGGTTGCCCTTTCAAAGTCAGACATTTGAAATGTCAGTTGGAGATCCCTCAGTTCACTGAGATTACTTCAAGTTAGTCATGATGAAACTGGCTGGAGGCGGAGAAACTCTGCACTGTAAGGCTCCAAGACAACATTATATTCTTTCTTCTGCTAGAAAGTGGTGAATTGACAGCTCACAGCAACTTAATATGCTTTTGTTTGTTATCTCTGGTGTCACACTATACATATTGCTGAGCCCCATTTAAACTTTAAAACTGTATACAAAAAAACCCCAAAACAATCCTTGAATGGCTACTTCCACTGAAAAGTAACATTCTGGAAGGTTACGCTCCCAACACATAAATGCACATTACAGCAACAAGTGTCAGCTGTGGACCTGAAGAGCCTACAGCAGACTTTTTAAACCAAACATAAAGATGCAAGCTGAGGCTGCATGGCCTTCAGGACTACTGAGGCAATCTATGCAAAAACACAGACCACAACCAGCAGGATTACTGAACGTTGGCACTACCAAGGACGTTACTTCAGCTGAGTGGCCTGCTCCATTCTGAAGCCTTGACACTTTTCAAACAATAAAATAAGCATTTGTGGAGGCAGCCTCTGAATAAACTGCCTATCCATTTGAATGCCTTAACACCTTCCACACAAAACCTTTTTCATATTTCAAACAAACAAGTGTTGTGCTGCTATATCCATTTGATGTCATTATTTTGTGCATCGGGTCCAAAACCTGTTGTAAAAAATAATCATAGTTCGATTACTTAGATGGAAATGCTTCAATTACTTAACACAAAAATATTAAGCAAAATATCAGCTAAAGTGCCAGCTAAATAATCAACACAAGTAGGAATGGTACCAAATGTAACACACATAATACACAATAATCTAACAATAATAATAATATAATAATCATAATAATCTGCAATGTCTAAATATTCTTTATATAGTTTTTGATTATGTTGCTGATGGACAACCGTCATTATGGAACATAAATATATCCAGAGACTAAAACAAAACGGTGACATATCAATAACAATGTCCAAATACATGTGCCAACTCTCACTGTCTGAGCCTATAATGTGTTTGTCCAAAATAATTAATTAGCATGCATAACGGGGAACATCAGTGTCATCGTTCACAGTGTCCTTTTTAATTTGTGAGGAAAAGTTTCATTCCTATTGACATATTTTTAAAAGGGCCCTTTTACACAAAGATCATGCTATAGAGTGGCTCCTGAGTCCCTTCTTTATGCCTCCTTTACATTTTTACCCAGAACCAAACAACTGCTACATCATTCGGAGGGTAAGGAGCTCCCAAATCTCATAGTTTTCCTAACTTGCAGTCTTTTCTGACTGCTGTTCTTCGTCTTTGAGTTAGCCGCTAACTGCCTTCAGCTGCTTTTCAAATCTACCACAGTGGGTCTGACACATAACATACATCAAAACCTCACACCCATCCTGCACATGGTCTTGTCCTGCCGCCTGTGGTGCTTATAAAGACATTGTTACATTGCGGCGTGAAAAGAGAACACTATCAGCACTCAGACAGACAAGACAGAGCAGCACAGCTGCACTGTAAAAGACTGCAGTCAAGTGATTTTATTGTGTGTGTACACGTTGCTGTTCTGGTACTTAGAGTAGCCAAAAGGTGTAATGGAAGACTCTCATTATAGCAATAATTTCATACACTTCATATATTTACTTAAGTCTTGTTAAATAAATGACATCACCAAAGAAGTCTGAATATGATAAAACTGTTTTCATAATTTGATTAGATTGGACTTCTGTTCAAAATGTTCCCGATAACTCTTCAAAATAGCAATGTTGAAGTAATTTTACTGTCTCACTCAAAACTGAGCTAAAAAGGTGGAAATCTGACTGCGGCCAAGAAAGTGCCAAGAAAGAAGGAGAAATACACAAAATGGCAGTAAAAAAACACTAGAATTACGCCCTCATGGTTGTATGCTTCTGCATACCAGACAAGTTTCTCTTACAGTTTACATTCATGTCTGTGAAAACATGGATGCTTAACACACATCTTCCCCCCAACAGCACAGAAGATCTATGCAATCAGCACAGTTTCAAGATTAGTGTCACCAATTCAGTATCTTACCAAATGTCTCCCCTTCTGTTCCTGAGATATGATGTTGAATAATGGCAAGAAAAGTGTTTTATGCAGAACATTATGATGTCACCGTGAAGCTGACCTTGACCTTTTGGATATAAAATGTCATCACTTCATATTATATCTGATTAAAAATGAGTGTGAATGAAATGAAATGAAATGAATTCTTGAATTAAGGCCAAATACGTGTCACACTGACCTTGACCTTTGACCTTCTACCACCAAGTTGATTCTTTAGTCTAAGTGGGGTTTGTGTCAGATTTGAAGAAATTACCTCAAGGTCTCTCATTCTTGCGTTGAGACCTATATAGGGTCACAGTGACCTTGATCTTTGACCACTAGAATCTAATCACTTCATTGTTGTGTCCAAGTGAATGTTTGTGCCAAATTTGAAGAAATTCCCTCAAAGTGTGGTTGAAATTTTGTCCTAATTAGTGTAAGAATTCTTGAGTTATGGCCAAATACATGTTGTGTGACTTCACAGCAGAGTGACCTTGACCTTTGACCTTCTACCATCAAATTCTAATCAGTTTATCAATGAGTCCAGATGGTCATTTGTGCCAAATTTCCCTTAAAGCATTCTTAAGATATTGCAATCATGAGAATGAGATGGATGAACATGGATGTTTGATTGATGGCAAGATGGCGGCACGTTCAGATGCAGCGTCTTTGCTCTCTCTGTGGATTGTTGTTTTCCTGTTGTTTGTTACGTTTGTTCGGTTGTCAACCAGCAACATTACATACAGCAGGGACGATCTTTTTAAGATCGGAGTAGTAAGTGGCAGTATGGATGTAATATGGAGCCGTAGATACGATCATATCCCACAGGAGATCGCACGCACAGCGGGGTCTCGGTGGATCACTATACCGGACGAGAGACACAAGAGGTGTCGGAGGGAGCAGAGGCAGAAGTGCGGCTGTCGAGCCGGTCTGCTAACCAAGCTATGGAGAGCCCCGCACAAACCAGTGATGCCCAGTATCTATCTCACTAACGCCAGATCGCTCTGCAACAAGGTGGATGAGTTGGAGATGATCATCGTGGCACAAAAGTCAGTTCTGGACTGCTCCCTAATGATGATAACTGAGACCTGGCTACACAGCGGGATCCCTGACGAGGCTATCATGCTAGCGGGCCACACAGCACACCGGGCAGACAGGAACAGAGACTCTGGTAAGAGCAGAGGAGGGGGCTGACCACCACTCACACTGCTCACCAGACCTGGAGTATATTACTGACCCGAGATGCAGACCCTTCTATCTGCCCCAAGAATTTACAGGTGTTATTGTTATGGCTGTATATATCCCACCTAGTGGAAACACCAAGCTAGCCCTGAACACTGCTGTCTGTCATTAGCAAATCACAGTGTGCATACCCAGATGAGATTTTCATCATACCTAGAGACTTTAACCAAGCTAATTTGAAATCTGTCCTCCCTAAATTCCACCAGCATGTGACATGTCCCATGAGAGGTCAAAACACACTGGATCATGTCTACAGCAGCATTAAGGAAGGATACAAAGTCTCCACACTCCCCCACTTAGGCCTGTCTGATCACCTTTCCCTTTTTCTCACCCCAGCATACAGATCCCTCATTCACAAAACTAAGCCCTGTGTGAGACTGATTAAGACATGGCCTGAGAGAGCTTCCAGCCAATTCCAAGACTGTGTTGAGCACACACACTTGGATTTATTTGCTTATCAGGACATAAACCACTTTACATCCACTGTCCTATTTTACATCAAAAACTGTATTAACTGTGTCACTGTGGACAAGTGTATCAGGTGCCTCCCTAACAGCAAACCGTGGATGACTAGGGAGGACAAACATCTGCTGCAGAAAAAAAATAAACACAGCCCTGCATACTGCACTGTCTCATCTGGAACACCCTGGAACATCTGTGAGGCTACTGCTTTTGGACTTCAGCTCCGCATTTAATACAATCATCCCCAGCAGAAAGGAGACCAAGCTGCTGGACCTGGGTGTGAATCAGGCTGGGGACCAACCAACCAGCTTCCTCCCTGACAGTCAACACTGGGGCCCCACAGGGTTGTGTGCTGAGTCCTCTTCTGTTTGCCCTCTACACACAACTGTAGCCTACGCCAACACACAGCACAAACACCAACAATATGTTTGCAGACGACACGACTGTGGTCGGACTGATACAGAACAGAGACGAGTCTGCCTATAGGGATGAAGTCTGTAGACTGACTGAATGGTGCTCCACAAACAATCTGACACTAAACACCTCCAAAACATCCTGCTCCATTATACATCAAAGGAGAAATTGTGGAGAGAGTGTCTTTCTTTAAATTCTTCGGCACACACGTCTCCCAGGACCTCACATGGACTCACAACACTACTGAACTTGTAAAGAAGGCACAGCAGCGGCTGCACTTTCTGAGGACACTGAAAAAATCCAAACTGTCCCAGGAACTGCTTGTGGCCTTCTATCGCTGCTGCATTGGGAGCATCCTGACATACGGCATGCTAGTGTGGTTTTCCAGCTGCACGGCTGCTGAAAGGAAGGCTCTCCAGAGGGTTGTCAAGTCAGCCCAGAACATCATTGGTACACAATTACCAGCACTTGAGGACTTACGTATACAAAAGCCGCTGTCTACGTAGGGCCACAAACATAATTAAGGACTCTTCCCACCCAGGTTACCAACACTTCACACTAATACCCTCTGGAAGGCGATACAGGTCTATGAGATCTCGCACTTCCAGACTGCTCAACAGTTTTTATCCAAGTGCTATTAAGATAATTAATTCATATTAATTCAGTATACAATAGTGCATACTGTGTATGCTCCTTGGCTGTGCCAGATGTGCAATTCAGTCTGTACTGCTGCTGCTTTTATTACACTGCATTGATTTATATTATTTATTTATTACTGCATTTTATATTTTATATTCTCCTTTTTTTTACCCATAGTGTATTTTATGTGTCTCACTGTTATTGTTTATTGTCTTTTGCTGTTTTGATGTGTAATAGCCCAGAGATCACAAAATTTTGTTGTACTGCTGTGCAATGCGAATAAAGGCATTGAACTGAATTGAATTGAATTGAACTATAAAGCAAAATGCCTTCGGCCACCGATATCGCTGGCATGAAGGCATTTAAAAAAAAAAAAAGAAGAAGAAGAAAAAAAAGGTGCATGCCATTGCATTACTCACTGGTAGATATGTGGTAACTATGAGTGGTAAATGACAAACTTGTGATCCATGCCAACTAAAACCACTGCTCATTCAACATTAGCATACCATGAAGAGCTCGGGCTAGGTTTTGAGGTCACTCAGTATTTAAGGAGATCACTTAACTTGTTGATGGTGTTGCTCACAATGTGACAGTAGGGTTAGTGACTGGAAATCAGTCAGCTAGCACTGATACCATGTTGCAAGGCAGCTATTGGGTTTGGATCAGATTTTACTGTTGCACTGTTTGCTTTTAATATCTCTGTCAAAGCAAACAGAATGACATTACATCATTAGCATCATCTTAAAAACCTGCAGACCCTCCTCAGCCCAACTGTCCCCTCTGGTGTGTAGACCATGTAATGGGTGTGTGGGGGAAGGGCTGTTCATGCAAAATGCTCAGCCGAGTGTGTCCATAAAATGACCTACATACTGTATATGGTATTTATTGCTGTAGTTTGGACAATACAGAGTAAATGGATATTGAGATCTTTACATGCTCAGTAAATGCCGTCCAGGCTTTGATGTGAGTGGGACGTAAACATTTGATCTAAAGCTCTGAGCTCCTCTGCATTACACTGAAGCCTTTTACAAGCAGGCTTTTAGTCGAGTGTAACGCTTCACGGGCACTGACAAAGCACACAACAGGACATGTACATCGTGGGTCATGTAATCCCTGCCCTTTGTGCTTGACCCCAACACACACACATACACTCACTGGGGGACCCATTCCCAGCAATAACAAATTCCCAACCAGCCTAATCCCCAACCTGAGCTGCTTTAATCTTAACATAGGGGAGATAATAGATGTTGAAATGTGTGTGTGTGTGTGTGTGTGTGTGTATGTGTGTGTGTGTGTGTGCATGCGTGCGTGCGTGCGTGCGTGTCACAGCTCTGAATTGTACACCTCTGCAGAGTTCAGAGTGTGCTAATTTTCAGAGTCTGTATTTTTGGGGTTAGACATGTAAGCAGGAAAGTCATTACAGGGATACATTTCAGTGTGTGTGTATCTGTGGGAGCTCCAATGATTGTTGCCATGTACATCAACAACAATTAGTGATGGATAGCGTTGTTGGTACCAGATGGTACTTTAGGATTTACAGTGTTATATAACCCCAGAGAGGGCTTGTGGAGGGGGGTCAGCGGAACTGAGGAAGATGAGAGACCTGACACATCACAAGCTGCTTTTATCACACACCAGCAGACCCAAACACAGCAGGAAACAGTTTGGAAAATCATTGACCTTAAATCCTGTGAGGTGACGTCAGTGTTGAGTGTTGAGGGCGCTTTTGGATTTCACAAGGGCTGCAACTGTCTATCAATATTTTAAAGCTACAGTTGGCAGCTTTTAGAAAAATAAGGTTTTGTCATATTTGCTGAAACCGTCACTACATCTAAACAATATTCTATCAGACAGATAGTTGTCAGTGATCATGTTGCTTCTCCTAAACAGCTATACCAACACATTCTCACTACGTCACATATCGACGTTTGGTCATGGACTTTTGGCATAACATATGACATGCAAAGTACCCTGGCTGCGATGGTTGTTGACATTCTAGGACGCCCTGTCCTCGTTTTCAAAATACACTTTCGTTTTCACAGAAAATGCAGTTTGCATAAAGTCTCTTTCAAAACAAATGCACTATGTCAGTACGACACCGCAAATTGACAGTTTTTACTTCCACATGATTGGGTTTTGGAAAAAAGAACAGGACTTGGTTTTGCAATCATACGGGAAGTGAACACCGGTCTTCCGGGCGAAAGTCAGTGATTATTGGTTATTAAATACCAGAATTCACCTTAGAAAAGACACCATACCTACATGATTTTCAGTATGTATGTACAGTATATTTGTTTGCATCTGTATATACAGTATATGGATAATTGACCCTTCACTAAACCTCGCCCCTTTGTGGTGGTCCGTCAAGCTGTCAGAGCTGGAATGAAGCCCATTCTGTCACTGACTGCAATCCCTGAAGAAATATTAACACATTTTTGGAAATAAAAGAGTGATTTCAGATAGATTGGACTGAGGGGTCTACAATATGTGTTTGAGCAACCTGGTCTCACTCCAAAGTTGTCAAAAACCAGCACTTGGTCAGTGACTTCTGGCATCAGACACAGACGAAAAAAGCTGTCCTGTCATGTCAGCATGATATGCGGCCAGTCGCTGTTATTGCTTAACTGCGCCTGGCGGCATCAAGGTGAAACGTTAAGTTAAGGGGGCGGAAGTCCAAGTAGGGTTGGCGGGCAGGGTGTTGGATGAGTCCAACAACCACCAACTTAAACCCGGGATGCCAGTATTCGCTTCCCGTAAGATTGTAGAGCCTAACCCTGTCCTTTTTCCTACACCCAACCACTTGTGTGCGTTGGCTAAATGTAACCACGTGCGTTTGTTGTTGAAGGAGAAAAATGTCATTTTGCGGTGTTGTACTGATGTGGTGCATTTATTTTCAAAGAGAC
This sequence comes from Epinephelus moara, assembly GCF_006386435.1. Classification (NCBI taxonomy): domain Eukaryota; kingdom Metazoa; phylum Chordata; class Actinopteri; order Perciformes; family Serranidae; genus Epinephelus; species Epinephelus moara. Next base: position 39,567,558 of record NC_065526.1, read on the forward strand.
TATATGCAAACTGTACATTTCCTGTGAAAATGGAAGTGTACTTTGAAAACAGACAATGCACATAACAGGCTAAAGAATGACAACAACCAACGCACACAGGGTACGTTGCACGTCATATGCCGACGTGAAAAGTCCATGACCAAGCGTCGATATGTGACAAGGTCAGAGTGAGAATATGTCGGTTTGAAGGATGTATCCAGGATGTCAAACTCAATCAACAGCAAAAACAGGTTGAAAATATAAAGATAGTTAGAAGCTAAAGCCTAACTATAGGCTACAGATGATGGTCTTAAAGTGAACCACCACGTCACTGGAGATCGAAAGTGAAAATCAAGTGTTTGGCTTCACCTCATGCCGCCAGCTGCCAGACATTCACCAGACCTCCACCAGTCCTCTGCCAGCCAAACGAGTGCAAATATGGATGAAATAAACACAGAATGCGGACAAAAGGCTCTGTCTGTCTCCATCTATCTGTGTATCTAATATTGACCATAATATTTATATAAGCCACATATATTAATCTGACTCTTTCCTTGCTCTGTAGTTCCACAGTAGCAGTGATAGCTGATCACTCCTGATTTTTTAAGTAAATAAACCTTCTGAAACTGAACTGTGGGGGCACTGTTGTTACCATAACAAAAACTATACCAACAGTTGTGCAAGGAACAAAGACATTTTGAGAAAGCAAATGGAGAGGTAACATTTACTTGTTAACTCTGCTTCAGTAAAACTCAGCTCTGTGCTGAGAAGGCTTTAGTATGACTTTGTCTGCCAGTGTAAGAGCCTGTTTTAAAGGACTGCGTTTTCTAACTGTGTTTACAAGGGTCTGTAGTACTGCTCTGTTTGCAGTTTCTTCATTCACAAGGACATTTTATCATGAGAACTGGTGCTTTATGGCTGCCACAGAGCCGAGAAACAGCAGGAACTCACATACAGAGAGACAATGCTTTTGTCACCCTCCTTTGGAATGTGGCAAACCATTACTATGCAAATGAGCAAACATCTCCCCTTGTAAACTACTGTGTGTGTTTACATGAGTGTGTACGGAACATGGTTAAGAGAGTGTGAAAAAACATACAAACAGGACAAAGCCCAGTTTAAAGAAAGCCTCCAGATGAGATGAGAGTCTAAGATGTGGTCCAGCAATCCACTGAATTCCTTTCTTTCTATAGCAGCAACATGCAGCGGTGACATCACAGACTTTTTCTATACATTACACCCTCCTCCCACTGTGGCTTCTTTTTATCTTAATCTCTCCTACAAGGGATGGATCCAGTTTGGACAGATTCAGTTGAGGGGTCGAGTGAGAAAAATCTACTTGTTCCAGAAATCACAATCAAATATTTATATTCTGCCAGTTCCAGCTTCAAGGCCACTCGTTTCTATGTCACATCCAAAAATGACCAATATTAAGCTCTCTGGTGACCATTCCTGCACAAAAGTAGCTGATAAACACAGAGGAAATACCATATGCACAATAATGCATGTAAAATGTTGCATGTAGACCTGTGCATACAATTTCCAGCTCTACAGGCAGCAGTGCAGATAACTTGGTATGGAAAGTATGTTGAGCAGGGCTGCTGACATTTTGCACACTCATGCTAAACATCCATTTGCTCACGCAATAAAAAATGTATAACTGATAATGCTGCAGTGGGAAATAAGGACACTGACAGCACTCGGGCAGACAAGACAGAGCAGTATAGAGCAACAGCAGCACAATTCAATACTGTGGTCAAGTGAGCCAGCCTCTGGATTTTGATGCATGTGTATTCATGCTGTTACAGTACTGGTACCTGGAGAAGCCAAAAAGCATGAAGACTCACATAAAGGCAATAATTGATTACACATCATATTTGACATAAGTCTTGCTGAATATGTTGTAAATGGACCTGCACTTGTATAGTGCTTTTCTAGTTCTACATTCACCCATTCACACACACATTCACACACTGGTGGCTGAGGCTACCATACAAAGTACCACTTGCTACTCAGTTTTTAACACACTCACACACCAATGGAACAGCCATCAGGAGCAATTTGGGGTTCAGTATCTTGCTCAAGAATACTTAAACATGCAGACTGAAAGGGGCTGGGGATCAAACCGCCGATCTTCCGATTAGTGGACAACTTGCGAAAAAATGTTTCCATGTCAGGTTTGCTAAAAAGCAATACTGGAAGTATTTAACTGCACATTACTGTACAGGAAAAGCCAGCTCAAGTAATATTGTACCACTGTGAAAATTACCTCATTTTTAAACTCCTATAAGTTATATGAATAAATGTTTCTCTTCAGAGCTTTGCTAAAATGTTGGTCAGTTTTTGCTGTGGTAGTAGTGCACAGAGAGACAAATACTTCAAATGGTACAGTAAAAAAGTATTTTTCAGCACTGATCTATTCCAAAACTAATAATTAATTATAGCTGCTGCGCAGCGATGGGTCGGGTCCGGGCATTTTTAGGCAATTCTGAGCAATTAGCAGAAGAATTGGAAGACATTCAGGAATTTAGCAACACAATCTGCCTTTTGCATCAGCTGAGGCTTGAACTCACAACCTCTGAGACTAAGAATCAATTTCTATCTCACTGAGCTAATTAGTCAGTGACAACGCATGTGTAGCTTCACAAATTGACTAAGCCAGACGTGCAGGTTTAGCAGCCGTCCATGCATGGAAAAGCAGATTTCAAACCACTGTAAAAAATTCAGTTATCGAAACAAAAATCTGAAAATTTACATATTGCATCTGGACAGCATGGAGATGTTGGTAATTTATTTTAACAATGATTAATTTGCTTCATAAGTGAAAAACTGATGTTTAACTAGTTGAGCTATGTGCAAAGTGAGAAGCCTCAGATGGTTTCACACTGAAGTATTGACACTGGATCTTTGTGCAAAGTTTGGTTTATTTTCAAGCATGAGAAGGCAGATTTTCTAGCAGAAAAAAGACTTGAAGATGCTGCACAGTGATCAGTCACGCTCAGGCAATTTTAAGCAATAAGCTGGAGCACAAGAAGATGATTACATTACAATGTGGATTCTGCACCAGTTGAGGCTCGAATCCGCAACCTCTGGAACCTAAGACGGTCATCTACCACTCTGAGCTAATTGGCAAGTAGCAACTCAACAGTGGCTTCACAAATTGAGTAAGCCATTCACTGTTGTGTAGGAAAGCAGCCATCCGTGCATGGAAAGGCAGATTTGAAACCACTGTAAAAAATTCAGTTATTAAGACAAAAATCTGAAAATACACATATTGCATCTAGACAGCATGGAGATGTTGGTAATTTGTTTGTAACAATGATTGATTTGCTCCATAAGTGAAAAACTGATGTTTGAAATTGCCATTTTTACATTGACTCCAATTGTTCACATTAGAGCAAAATTCAAAATGCTGTCAAAAATTCAGTTTTTGAGATAAAATGCCACACATCATCTACCATGACTCTAGAATTTTGTCTTTTTTTTCATGAACATTGAACATTTATTTAGCAAGAATTTGCATGTATGTTTACAGTACCGTTTACAGTCAAACATTTTGATGCACTGTAGGCTTAATTTTTGATAAATTGAGAAACAGTTTTTGTAGGACAGTCTGAAGATGCTCTGTAGCAAGTTTGGTGTCAATTGAGCAAAAACTGTGGGAGGAGATAGGTTTAAGAAGTTTTACAGTTTTTGAAAAAAAAAAAACAGAGTGATGAACTTCATAATTTTTAATAGGTTTAATTGTACTGGGGCTACAGTTTGATGAAGGTTGTGAAGTTGTAGCACATATGGTTGATTTGTTATGAATTTTCAAAGTTTTGAACTTTAGACGCTTGCTGTAGCGCCACCATCAGGACTATTGACTTGAGTTTACAGCTGAGGTAATCTGGCATGAGACTGGACCTTTGTGCAAAGTTTGGCGAGTTTTCACCCATGGGAAGTATGATTTCCTCGGAAGAAGAAGAAGAAAGAAGAAGAAGAAGAAGAAGAAGGAGAAGAAGAATACCTAGGATTACAATAGTGTCCAGGCAGCTAAATACAGAGTTTAGACTTAAGCAACCAACTTTTGATCCTGGGATCACTACCAATACAGATACAATCAGTAACTGTTGTCAGTGTATGAGGTACACTGACCTAAGCACAGTCTCATACAATAGTCCTGGAATAAATCCTCATTCATGAAGGTTCTAATTAAGCAATATTAAACTCAAGGGTGTGATTTAGGGCCAGTTTACACCACAAAACTTTCGAATGTCCAAAGAGTCCCTGCTGTCCCTTCGCGAAGACATAGAGGGAGAAAAAACAAACATGAGAGCTCCGGTGAGCGTCCTCAATAAGGTGGCTTGCACATTATATTACCTGAGTGATGAGGGGAGACTGCGAAAAAACTAATGTTTAACTAATGTTAAAGCTAATGCGTTTGGCTTGTCCTGTGCGACTGTGTCCATAATTGTGAGGAAGACGTGCAAAGCGATCACAGAACACCTTGATCCTAAGTATATTAAGCTGCCCTTTACTGAGCCCGAGGCCGAGGCGCTTGTATGTGGATTTCTACATGCTCATGGTATGCCCCAGTGCAGTAGCATAACATCATGGTGATAGTGCAAATATTTTTTTTGTGCCCCCCCCACCCCCGCCCTAAACACAAGCGCACGCTCGTGCGGACTGCACACACACACACACACACACACACACACACACACGCTTGGACACACACATGCACAGCCACTCGAGAGAACTGCTATTGTCACCATGTAGGCAAACGTTACAGGTGACTGGCCACACCATAGACATATATACGTAGATGCCACATCAAGTGGGTTTGCCCGCTAAGAACTTATATAAGAATATATATGTGTGTGTGTGTGTGTGTGTGTATACTACAGTAGGCCTACAATAAAAATACTAGACACAGTAAAAGGACAGACAGATACAAAAATAGCAAATATTTGCATATGAACTAAAACGCCAATGGTTTCAAAGCCTTGAGGTGAACCTAACCGTACTCATGGCAGGATTTGCAAGCGCTGAAATTAAGCTGTTTGGTGACTCAGATATCCTACACAATTACACTTTTTGGGGCTTCCGAGGCTTACGCTTCCCTTCAGAATGGTACTCCATGCTGGGGAGAGGAGTTGGGGGCACGCCATCACCACCAGCGACTGCCGAGCAGGCTCCGCCGATCCTGACGCAGCAGCACCAGCCCCACGGGCCCGGCCGGGCGATCCATGGCAATGGCACCTCTCCAAGTCCGTCATCCGGCGATCCAGAGCCGCAGCCGTTCCCTGGTCTTCGATCACGCTTGCCTGTGTTTACAACGCTTCTCTCGGAGTGGAAACTTCCTGTCTATATATATATATATATATATATAGGCAACTGTGCATTGTTTTTCGGCACTACCTTGTTCTCTATAGCTGATGCAAGGTGAATTGCTCCTGTGTGTGTGGGATCAATAAAGTTATCTTAGCCATCTGACAAGATTAAATACATTGTTTTTGGTGCCTAACTGTTTCCCATGTATATTAGTGCATGTGTGAATGAATAAACGAGAGGCATTAACGTAAATTTCTTTGAAGAAAGGCGCTTTATGAAATTAAGTCCATTCACCTGTATTAGTTTACAGCGCAGCCTTGCCACATCCAATATGGCGGCGACGTTGATGTACGGCTCAGCGCTCGATGCGGCGTTTATGTATATATGTCTATGGGCCACACACTCATCCTGCAAACCAGCCTTTCAGCACCACGGACAGTGGCCGAAGCTCCATATCAACACTTATCTAACAGCCTTGTCCTGACCTGGGCTCAAACTACCGTGAACTATAGGATTGTATGTAATAGATCAAATCCAATAAAGAATGCTTTTCATTTTCTAAAGAGAACATTTATTTTAAGGGTGGCGAAAACTAGGAATCAACCCAGACAAGGGTTACAGACAGTAGGTGCACATTTTTCCAACATATGAGGTTACTGAGGCTAATAGCCACACGCAGTTTGAGTGAAGTAGGCTAAATAACGTCTTTAGAAAGCTGGTGCAAACTGGGCGCTCCTCTGTGGAAGCCTCTCGCCCAGACTTTCCAGTGATCGTGGCAGCAGTGATCGTCTGTTAAATCAGTCTGTAAATAATATTTTGACATTATTATTATAATCATTATTACTTTAATGGCATCCGAAGATATTGATGCGTTGAACAGGTGACAGTCTGCGGTCGTTCTCAAAACGCACTTCTGTCACGCACTTCAAAAGCAACTTTCAATAATTTATTTTACGAAACGGGGGAAACAAACGTGAACAAAAACGGTTCCATAATTCATATTAAATTCAAAAGATAACGAAAAAACAGCTACAAGTGAGAGGGAATAGTGATAAAGTGGTCAAACTTGGTCAAATCCACAGCCTCAACCCATCCGACACTGTTAGACTGACTCACCAGCAGACATCACTACATGAGGGTATACAGTATTCAGTACTTTGCCAAACAAAGTCTGCCATTGTTCTGCCACGGTGTTCTTGGCGCAAAGCCAGCATTTATACTTTGCCATGTGTGGCTTATTGCAATCAGGGGCAAATCAGGGGCAAACTGCACTCAGCTGCCAAACTTTGTGGGCGTGTTTGCGCTGGTATATCATTAGCGCAATATCCTTTGTGAATAGGACGTTAAGACGGAGCAAACTGCGGGTGCAAGTGAAGTGCAATTCAAGGTGCTATCAGTGGCCGCAGTTCATTCTTTGTGAATTCGGCCGTCTTTCTTGTCCCATGCTGCTCCTTAAATAAGTCTTTATTAACTTAAGCTTGGAGAATGAGCGCTCCTCAGTCGCAACAGTGACAGTTATGGTGAGATATAACAGTAATGCAGTGCAAACATCAGTAAATGATGCTGCCATGGTGCTGTTTTCCACGATTAGCATCTTAGCCAGATCCTTCACAGTTGGCTCTTTTGCTATTTCAGACTTAAAGCAGGCTCTGAATGCAAGGAGTTGGTCCGGGAAACTTGAGGATAAATCCCTGCTGTAGTGGTCTGCGAGGCGCCTGGTGAAGTGCGTCAGTGTATCCGGGTGGATAGCGTGGAGTGGCAATTCTGGACAGCTGCTTTTTTTTTTTTTTTTCTCCTTCATGGGCCCCTGACAGCGTCTGGGCCCCGGTGCAGCTGCACCAGTTGCACCGTCGATATTTACGCCACTGCCCCAGTGTTAAGGAGCTGTTGATGGGACCCATGTCGATATCAAACAGCCATCAGTCAACCCCACGGACTACATTAACAGGGAGGGCAAATACTCCCTTAATATTCAAGCGGTGCGGTATTATAAATATTGATTTATGGATTTTGTCATAAAGTGCCCCAGAAGTGTTTATGACAATTCCGCTGTAAACACCTATTTTAAGACCGGAAAGATTCCTGCACTAGAAAAGCAGATTGTAGCAAGGAAGGAAGCAATACCCTTTTTTCTCCTGGGGGACCCTGCCTATCCGCTTCTTCCCTACATGATGAAGGAATATTCTAATGGTGGCTCCACCCCCCACGAACAATACTTTGGACTGTCTGTGTAGAGCTTGCATGGTGATCGAGTGTGCATTTGGACGGCTAAAGGCTAGGTTTGCATGCCTAAGATGGCCTATGGACATTAATTTTACTGACTTGCCACATGTGATCTATGCATGCTTTGTTCTACACAACTACTGTGAAGCCTGTGAAGAGGCTGTGGATGAAGGTAGTGTGTTGGGAGCGATAAACTGTGACCAAGAATGTCAACTGCAGACACAAAGCAACAACTGTCTTACAGACTGTAATGAAGGAGGTGGAAAGAGAATCAAAAGGGTTGTCAGCAAGTTCCTGGACCATAGAACAAGGGGTATTCTTTTGTAACAGTACGCAATAATATCTGAAAACTGTGTTAAAGTTGAGTTCCAGAGTTTGTTCTCGAGGAAAAGGGAGCTGACAAAACACCCTCCCTATTTGTTAAAATGTTTCACTGTGTGAAGTTCAGTTAGTATGCACCATGTAATAACAGTCATCCTGTCTTTTTGTTACCAGACACATGCAGAGAACTGCTCCCTCCTGTTGTGTACATTCACAACCTGATCAGTTCAGAACTATGTTTAGTCTGCAATTTCCTTGGTATTCTATATTACTGTCTGAGTAATATACAGTATAGGGTTATAGAGCTGAAGCAAACTGAAGAACTACGTGATAATACTGTGTGAGACACCTTGTATAGAATATGTAATATTTGTCCCACTGTTCAGTGTGAAAACACGTAATGTTTTTGCTTTAAATTGCTGGATTTATTATCAAGTGCCTACAAAACATAATCTTTCACATATGTTTACTGGTGACAACACACACCACTTCATGTTTCTTGATTTTGGTCAGTGTGACTCAGCCGTGGCTTTTCCTTTTGTGTTGCTGACATAGTTGTGCGAGCCCAAATATGCTTAGTTGTTGCTGCTGTATCACTGCACTCATGCTCTGCTGTTTCCTTTGAGTCTGTATGGCTCCAGATTTGATTTGTCCTCAGAGTTCTTTGTCACTGTTAGTATCTTTCTGGTGACTTGTTATCTTAATTGTGTACATTTTATCACTTGGTAAGTTTCAAAAATCTTGTCAAAGGTCTGTAGTTGTAACTTGGCCAGCTGGCAAACACTGGAAGATTTAAAGAAATGTTTGCTTTCCTTATAAATAAATTTAAGGAAATAAAATTTGTAATTAAAATTTTGTAAAACATTTGTAGTGGACTTCTCCAATCCACACACACCACACATCCACACATCCCTACACTCAGGGATAACAATTCTACACAAACTGTGTGCAAATCTTTTTAATAATCAAACAAAAAAGTGTCAAGTGCATGTAACAGTACAACAGTATGAGAAATGGACAAAAAAAAGTCTGTATGTAACATCAGGAAAGTAAAACTTTTCAGGAAATGGCAACCAGCTAGAAGCCTACAACAAAGCATATCCTCTCAGTGGGTCTCATTCATGAAAAGTTAGTAAATCTGTGTGTAGATTTGCACATAAAAGCCTACACTACAAAAAACCTACTCCGGATTCAGGAACGCCGCGGGAAACAGCGCGCTCCCGGTAATCAGCAATTAGCATAAATCCCCGCCCATGAATTGCCAATGACCACCATATAAGGAGGTGTAGGTGCATCCAGTCAACCTGTCAGTCATGGCGCAAAGAAAGAAAGAAAGAAAGAAAGAAAGAAAGAAAGAAAGAAAGAAAGAAAAAGAAAGAAAGAAAGAAAGAGAAAGAAAAAATAATTTTTCCGAAGTGGAGATCAAAATAATTTTGGGTGAAGTGGACTTAACAAAAAACATTTTCTTCAGTTAGTAGTGGTGTGAGAGGGACAGGCAAAGCGAAGGCCTGGAGGGAGGTAACAGATGCTGTTAATGTTGTCTCCGTGGTACAAAGAACCATGTCAGAGGTGAAGCGTAAATGGTTTGATATGAAACTGGAGGCAAAGAAACGCATAAGCACACACAAAAATACAGCGGTCACCAAACAAACAGAAGATTCATTTGTGGGGTTTTGAATGAAGTGGGAACAGGAAACCAGAGGTGTTTTGTGCGTAATGGATAAACTCTAAATCAGTGATGGCTGTTGGAATGTAGAGCTATTTAACATTTATTTTAACAAATAATACGGATAACATACAGCCTACAGCAGTTTTGTATGCATTGTCTTCAAATTATTTGAATCTTAATAGCCTAAAGCTCTGTTTTATACAACGTAAATTAAACATTTTTCAAATCAGATTTATTCATTCAAATGATCAAAAAGCCAAAAAAAAAACCCAAAAAACATGTTGTCTCAAATAATTCTTTCAGCTGGCGCGTGCTCCTTCGTGGCTCCACCACTGCTCTGCCCCTGCTGAACCCAGGCACCGAGGCCGAAGAGGCTGTGATCCGGCTGTCCTTACGGACATTTTTATTATCATCATTCAACATGTAGAAAGAACGTGTAATCTATTGAGTCGATTTACATAGATAACTCACAATCATGAACCTAATCTGGATCTTAAACCTGCTAATTGACAACTAATTTAAAGGGCCAGTGTGTAAAATGGGTTGAAAACAGTGACATCAGTGGTCAAATTCTAGAGGGTTGAAAACAGTGACATCAGTGGTCAAATTCTAGATTGCAGGGCTCACTCACTCACCCCTCCCGCCGGACAAAAAGCCTTGCGCACGAGTTTTTCAGGAGTAGGTCTATCTAGCGACGAGGTGAATATTTATTTAGAAATCTAAGCCATGTTACGATATTGTAATGAATCCTTCATGAGCAGGAGACCAGAGGAGCATTCAGGGAAAAGGCCTGTTTGTTTGAGCACTCCAGAAATTCCGGTAACACTCAAGGGGGTAAAAGACTCAGTCCCAAACTCTGACTCTTCTGGCGTAACACACACACTCCATAACTTTACACACATACTCGTTTACCATACCGAGTGGGCACCCCCCTCCCCTCTCTGCTCAATCTCCAGCCCGCACACTGACTGACAGCGTAGCCGGTAAACACAGCTCAGCTGTTTATTTAGCCTAGCGATATCTCCGGACTGTAGTAGCTGCAATGGACGACTTTGAACGNGAGCGGTATCACTTCCAGGCCAAAGATATCTGGAATGTGGATGAGACCGGCACCAACACAGTTCAGGTCCCCGACAAGGTTGTCGCAAGCCGTGGGAGGAAGCAGGTGGGAGCGATAACATCTGCAGAGAGGGGAGCACTGGTCACGTTAGCACTGGCAGTCAATGCCCAAGGGAACCACATTCCACCTCACTTTGTGTTCCCAAGAAAAAAGTATCATGACCATTTTGTGCGTGATGGGCCTTCCCTCCTCACTGCTCCCACAGGCTGCAGCCACTGGACCGCAGCGTGTTTGGTCCCCTGAAGCGGTATCTCAACAAAGCCATGGATCACTGGATGACGAGCCACTCTGCAAAAACAATGTCGATATATGATCTTCCAAGTGTGGTAGGACGGCACAGCCTGTCCCCCCTCATTCTGTTTGTGTGTGTATTGGATCAGGTGAATAGCAATGTAGGCTCCCTCCCTTGCTCCCCGCCCACTGAATGCTGCTGGGCTGGGAGCAATTATCCTATTCCACCTGACTTACGGGGCAGTGCCAGGCAAAGCTATATTTGGGGGAGGGCTATGCATCTCGGATGTGCGTCCTCCTACCTCTTCCTGGAGCCTGAGTATCGCGTCGGCAGTGTGGTTTGGCGTGGCTGTGTTGGATCCACGTGGCTGTCTTGAGACGCTGGTTGCCAAACTTCCTCCATTCACTTTGTCAGGTATGTTCCGACGCTATCGCTGCATTCTCTGGGTGATATTAGTGGCGTGTCTGATGCGCTTTCTGCTTTGTAGCCTGTATCCTGGCGGAGGTTGGGAGCTGAGCGTGTGTGGCCTCGGCGCCGTGCGCAATAATCCACGCGCTGCGTTGGATTCCTGAGGTAGGCTCGCTCGCTTCTGTCGTGCGTTATGCGCTTTTGTTGGGCTGCACATGAAATATGACTCTGGTTTCTGATTGTGCGCTTTTGTTGGGCTGCACATGAAATATGACTCTGGTTTCTGATTGCTGTTGGCAGTTATTAAGCTGCGTCCCTCCGCGGCTACCTCCCCTGTTGCCTGGGAAGCTGCGCCTTCACTTACGGGTATATATGTGTGGATTTACTTGTTTTAATCCATCTAATTGTAATTCGGTGTAGTAATTTTAGTCTGTATATTACTTATGGCAGGTGGCTCCACCTCTGAAGCGGGCCGCTGCGCTACTGCTGTTCTGTCTGTGGGTTTGTCGCGGCAAGGTCATTGCTCGTCTGCATTTGTTTTACTGTTATTGTTTTTTTGTTTGTTTTGTCTTGTTTTGGTTTTTAAACAAATCCTCGTGTGTGTGTGTGCGCGTGCTTGCTGCCTCGCACGCCTGGAGTAAATTTCCCCTGGACGAGATTCAAGTGTTTGTTGCACCGCATGTGGTGCTGTCTCTGTAGAGGAAATGATGCAGTGTAGGATTTAAAGCTGCACTAGGCAGACTGATCCTCATCAGCTAACCTATTGATCTTTGGTTTATTATCTTTGGGTGAGTGTGTGTAAGTGGTATAAAAGCACAATCAACCTTGGTGGTGACCTCCTGGGCCCAGCATATTGTGGTGTCGGGGCTATTTTTTTTTTATATATATATATATATATATTTTTGCCCCTTTTGCTGTGACTAACAGTGTGCCTCTTCTATCTGCACAGGAGCTGTTGGGCCGGTGTCGCAAGTGGCTGACCTTCCCCTTCCCTTCAGTTAGTCATCTCTGCCCGGTAAGCCCTCAGCCCTGTGCCTAGCGTTTGCACGTTAGTAGCAACTTAACTAAGTCTTTGAAAGGCCCCTGGAGGATGGTGAAAATATCGTGCCACTTAATATTATCCTATTTGTTGGCATCACTACCAAGAGATTCTAATTGAAATATTTGATATTTTAAAGTGTTCATAATAAACTTTTCTATACTTATTTTGGAATCACGTCAGTCTCTGGTGTCATTCGTACCTGTGTGACCTTTTTGTCAGTGTTTAGAGTGGTGGTCCCCTCTAATAGATTTCCTAGGGGTGAAATTCCCCTAGGTGGCGTTGTTGGACACTTGTTAATTAACAAAAGTAAATCTAACCCTCATAGCCTTGCCACATTCTTGGCGTTGTCGGCAGGGTGACACCTTGAAGACAGACGTGTATTCCATTTTCTTTTTTTTGTGTGTGTGTGTTTCTCACTGCACCTGCTAATTGTCAGTTGGCAGCTTGCCCTTTATTGTGTGTAAATGGTTTTAGAGACAGAACAGCAGTAGTTGTTGTATAGACCTAATCAGCTCTAAACGTCAGATTTCTAAATTTTGTTTCTGGTAAGTTTTGGTGCAGCTCGTCCTCTGGTGCCATGGAGGAGGAAATGCAACAGCTCAGAGACCTTGTCATGCAGCTGAAGGCAGATAATGAGCAGCTTCGTCAGGAGAGGGAGGCTTCGCAGGCCGGCCCAAGTGTTGCCACCCCAGCCCCTTCTGCTCCGGTGAGTACTGCCCCATTAGCAGATACCAGCGCCACGGTAACAGAGCGGTTGGTAGTGGTACCAAGAGACCGTAGATTGCCCATGTTTAATGGTAAAACTGGCATCAGTGTAGCTGAATGGGCAGAGGAAGTTCAGGCTTGTATGTGTGCCCGCCGCTTGTCAGCTCTCGATCAGCCCCTCTTTATGTTTGATCATCTAGAGGGGGAAGCCAGAAAGGAGATCAAGTATCGTACCAGTGCTGAGCAAGCAGACCCTGCTCAGATCCTTGCTATCCTGAACGACTTGTATGGTTGCACTCAGTCATACATAACATTGCAGCAAGCCTTTTTCTCTCAGACGCAGCAGGAAGGTGAGACCTTACAGGAGTTTTCCTTGGCTCTGATGGCCCTCATGGACCAGGTAAAGCGGTGTGCACCTGATGTTCTTCTTAATGCAGCAGTCCTACTTGGTGACCAATTTGTGGAACATGTTCTCGACAGTGCCCTTCGTAGGGAACTGAAGCAGTTGGTCCGCCGTCAGCCTCTGTCCACTTTGCTGGAAGTGCATGCAGAAGCAATTTGTTGGGAACGGGAGGGGCTTCCAGGGGGTGCCAGGGAGCGTAGCCATTCTCTCCCAGCCATGTATGGTCTGCAGTATGAAGTACAGAGCAGTACTCCTGCCCTTGGTCTGGACGCCAATGTGGTCAGGCCCTCTTCTTTTTCTTGCCAGCCGGAAAACTGAAGCCCACTGAGTTGCCGAGCCAAAGCTCAGATGGGGAGTCGATGGGCTCAAGGGAGGGGACCGTAGGTAAATTAATGTCATCTTGCCCTCACATTAATCTCTCCATGGGCGGTGTCATGGTCCCATGCTTGGTGGACACTGGATCCATGGTGTCCACTGTCACAGAGAGCTTCTTTTTGAAGCATTTTGCACCTTGGGGCGCCGATCGCCTCCGGTCTTGTCACTGGCTGCAACTTCGGGCAGCTAACGGGTTAGCAATCCCTTACATCGGCTATCTCGAGCTAGATGTGGCCCTGTGCGGCAAAGTGGTTCGTGGTTGTGGCATACTGGTGGTGCGAGACCCTCCAGGTGCGTTATCTTCTGTCCCTGGAATCTTGGGGATGAATGTCATCCGCCGATGTTATCGTGACCTTTTTGGGGCACACGGTGCTGCTCTTTTCAGCTTGCCTGTGGTGACTCAGGCTCCTGGTTCAGTTATTGAGGCCCTGCAACAATGCCACCAGTCCATCACTCTGCACTCTAAAGATCTTGTTGGCACCACCAGGGTTCGAGGCCCTCGAGCAGTGCGAATACCTGGCGGTGTCATGCAACTTGTTGCAAGCACCTGTCCCGAACAGTTTTCTGGCCAGGATGTGCTTTTTGAGCCCCCTCAGTCAGGGCTACCAGCTGGCCTGCTTGCTTCCCCTTGTCTTGTCCAGGCTGTCCGTGGGACCGTCTACATCCCGGTGGTCAATGTAGGGACAACTGAAGTTCTTCTCTACCCACGTACCAGCCTGGGTGCCCTCAGTTGTGCCCAGGTGGTGAGTCTACCCACCGGAGTCACTGAGGTGAGGTCTGCCACAGCTACAGTCTCCTCCCAAGTGGCTTCCAGTCCTGTGCAGAGTGGAGTAGAACGTGTAGACCTGTCTGCCTTAGCAGAACAGGACCAAGCCGAGGTGCGGTCCCTCCTGCAGAAGTACAGCTCAGTCTTCTCTGCACATGATGGTGACTTGGGTTGTACTGATCTCATTTCACATGACATCCCACTGCTTGACCACATTCCTGTGCGACAGCGATACCGGCGTATTCCTCCATCGGAGTACGAGGAAGCCAAGGCCCACATTAACCAGCTTCTGGAGGCTAAGGTCATCAGGGAGAGCAGTAGCCCCTACACCTCCCCCATTGTGTTGGTCAGGAAGAAGGATGGTAGTCTACGCATGTGTGTAGACTATCGCCTTCTCAACAGCAAGACGAGGAAGGATGCTTTTCCCCTCCCTCATATCGAGGAGAGTCTTGATGCCCTTTCTGGCGCATGTTGGTTCTCAACCTTGGATTTGGCCAGCGGCTATAACCAGGTTCCCATGACTGAGCAGGACAAGCCTAAGACAGCCTTTTGCACGCCCTTTGGTCTTTTTGAATGGAACCGGATGCCTTTTGGGCTGTGTAATGCCCCAAGCACCTTTCAATGGTTGTTGCAAAGGATGTTTGGGGACCAGCAGTGTCAGTCCCTTCTCCTCTACCTTGATGACATCGTGGTGTTTTCCTCTCCTATTAGCCAGCATCTGCAGCGCCTGGAAGTTGTCTTGAGTCGGCTCCAGAAGGAGGGCTTAAAAGCCAAGCTGGAGAAGTGTGCTTTCTTTCAGAAAGGGGTCCGCTCTCTTGGGCATGTCATCTCTGGGGAGGGTGTTTCCACCGACCCTGCAAAGATCGAGACGGTCGCCAAGTGGCAGCGTCCCTGCCATGTTTCAGAGCTGCGTTCTTTCTTGGGGTTTGCCAGCTACTACAGGCGCTTTGTGGAAGGGTTCACCAAGCTGGCAGGCCCCCTGCACAAGTTGGTGGCAAAAATGGCAGGCAGCCGGTCCAAACGAGGCCAGAAACAAGATTTTGGTTCTGCATGGACACCCCAGTGTGAAGAGAGCTTTGAGGCCTTGAAGGCAAAGTTGGTCTCAGCCCCCGTTTTGACATATGCAGACTTTTCCCGTCCTTTCATCCTGGAGATTGACGCTAGCCACAGTTTTCTAGGAGCTGTCTTGTCCCAAGAGGTGGAATGTAGTGTTAGGCCAATAGCTTATGCTAGCCGCGGCCTCTGGCCAACTGAGCATAATATGGGCAACTACAGTTACATGAAACTGGAATTTCTTGCCCTTAAGTGGGCAATGACAGAGAAGTTCCGCGAATATCTGATGGGACACAAGTGTGTTATCTTCACTGATAACAACCCGTTAAGTCATCTCCAGTCTGCCAAACTGGGAGCCACAGAGCACCGGTGGGCTGCCCAACTTGCTGCTTTCGATTTTGAGATCAAGTATCGATCTGGCCGCAGCAATAAAAACGCTGATGCCCTTTCTCGGCAGTATGTGTCAGGCTCTAGCTTGGCTGAGCAGGCCCTACTTGGTACATCAGTTCCAGCTCTCCTTCAGCAAGCTGCTCCCCCAGTCTCAGTAGCTCCAGTGACCCAGTCCATGGTGTCTGCCCTTCCGTTCCACTCTCTTTCTGACATTCGTTCGTTGCAGGAGTCTGATCCCCTCCTGAAAGAGGTTTTGGTCTTTTGGAGAAGGCAGGTTCGGCCGACCCCAGATGAGAGGCGACACAGGTCCAAACCAGCCTTGGCGCTGTTGCGACAGTGGGATCGCCTGGTGGAAAGAGATGGTGTGCTTTACCGCAGAGTTTTCCGCTCCGATGGGGGGGGGGATCTTCAGCTGATCTTGCCGGCTCTCCTGAAAGAGGAGATGTTGAAACAGCTCCACCACAAACACGGCCACCAAGGTATTGATCAAACTACTGAGCTGGTACGAGAGCGCTGTTACTGGCCAGGAATGTGCTCAGACATAAAGCAGTGGATCAGAGAATGTGAGCGCTGCCAGGTCGCAAAGGACTCTGGGCCCATTTCACACAGCTTTATGGGCCACTTGCTTGCATCTAGGCCAAACCAGATTGTGGCCATTGATTTTACAGTGTTGGAGCCCTCCAGAAATGGGTGGGAGACTGTCCTTGTAATGACAGACGTGTTCAGTAAGTACACTGTGGCTGTCCCAACTGGGGACCAGCGCGCTTCCACTGTTGCCCAGGTCTTGTTGAATGAATGGTTCTTTAAGTTTGGTGTACCAAGTCGCATTCACTCTGACCAGGGCCGCAGTTTTGAGAGCACCTTGATCCAGCAGCTCTGTTGCTTGTATGGGGTAGAGAAGTCCCGCACTACCCCATACCAACCCGCAGGAAATGGACAGTGTGAGTGGTTTAACCGAACCCTACACAACCTCCTGCGCACCCTGCCAACTTCATGGAAACAAGATTGGGCCTCCTGCCTCCCACAGGTGCTCTTCTGCTACAACTCCACACCTCATCAGGTCACAGGAGAGTCCCCTTTCTTTCTAATGTTTGGTCGCGAACCTAGGCTCCCTGTCGACTTTCTGCTGGGTCGAGTTCAGGACCCTGTGCCAGGGAAAGTGCAGGATTGGGTGGCCGAGCATCAGGCAAGACTCAGGGTAGCCTTTAAGGGAGCTCATGATCGGTTATTGGTAGCTGCTGGTGGTCGCCATAAGGATCGGCATGACCAGCGCGTCCATGATGAGCCACTGCGAGTGGGCCAGCTTGTTTACTTCCGAGACCATAGTGCTAGGGGCCGGCATAAAATCTGTGACATTTGGAGTTCTGTGGTGTATCAGGTGCTGAGAGCCCCACGTGGCGAGGGTGCAGTTTACACCATTGCTCCCGTGGATGACTTGGAGAAGGTGCGCAATGTGCATCGCAACATGTTGAAGGCCAAAGTAGGGCCTGACTTGGCTGGTCCTCCTCCTGCTTCTCCTCCCGCTCCTCCACTGCCATCAGCAGTGCTTGAGGGTAACTCTTCTAGTGATGACGACCTATGGGTGTTGGTCCCTGAAACCCCTTTGCCATTGGCCGCGCCTGTAGCCGGCAACGCTGGTTCTATGGAGCCCCTTGCAGCGACTCCGCTGGGAGATTCCCCTGTTCTTGGTACGCCTCTGGCGCAGGGAACTGCTCGCATGTTGGGTTCTTCTCCACCTCCGGCAGATTCAGTCAGTGTTAGTCAGCCCGCTGTCCGCCGGACAGGCCGATCCACCCCTGGCCAACACCCTAACGTGCATCGTCTTCCATGGCCAGTTGGTTGCATTGACAGGGAAGTCGCTGGGCCTTCAAGGGCTGTGTCTAATGTCCAGTCTGCTTTTCACCGGCCTTGGTGTTAATCCTCCAGGTCCCTTCTTTAAGTCCATCGTCGGGGTGACGATGCAAAAGTGGGGGGTAGATGTGGTAGGACGACACAGCCTGTCCCCCCTCATTCTGTTTGTGTGTGTATTGGATCAGGTGAATAGCAATGTAGGCTCCCTCCCTTGCTCCCCGCCCAATGCTGCTCGGCTGGGAGCAATTATCCTATTCCACCTGGCTTACGGGGCGGTGCCATGCAAAGCTATATCTGGGGGAGGGCTATGCATCTGGGATGTGCGTCCTCCTACCTCTTCCTGGAGCCTGAGTATCGCGTCGGCAGTGTGGTTTGGTGTGGCTGTGTTGGATCCATGTGGCTGTCTTGAGACGCTGGTTGCCAAACTTCCTCCATTCACTTTGTCAGGTATGTTCCGACGCTATCGCTGCATTCTCTGGGTGATATTAGTGGCGTGTCTGATGCGCTTTCTG
>NC_065526.1:39586471-39606725 GCF_006386435.1 Epinephelus moara
TTTTTTTTTTTTTTTTTTTTTTTTTTTTGCCCCTTTTGCTGTGACTAACAGTGTGCCTCTTCTATCTGCACAGGAGCTGTTGGGCCGGTGTGGCAAGTGGCTGACTGACCCCTGTGGTGGTGGTCCCTTCACTCCCTGTACAGTAGTGCACTTGGGTGTCAGTCAATGGTGTGTGTTTTTTTCTTCACGTGTGGTGTGTGGCATCAGGACCCTTCCCCTTCCCTTCAGTTAGTCATCTCTGCCCGGTAAGCCCTCAGCCCTGTGCCTAGCGTTTGCATGTTAGTAGCAACTTAACTAAATCTTTGAAAGGCCCCTGGAGGATGGTGCAATATCGTGCCACTTAATATTATCCTATTCATTGGCATCACTACCAAGAGATTCTAACTGAAATATTTGATATTTTAAAGTGTTCATAATAAACTTTTGTATACTTATTTTGGAATCACATCAGTCTCTGGTGTCATTCGTACCTGTGTGACCTTTTTGTCAGTGTTTAGAGTGGTGGTCCCCTCTAATAGATTTCCTGGGGGTGAAATTCCCCTAGGTGGCATTGTTGGACACTTGTTAATTAACAAAAGTAAATCTAACCCTCATAGCCTTGCCACATGTAGCCTACATAATAGCGCAATACGAATTAAGATTGTAATTTCCAATAGTGACAAGCAATATTTATGTGCTTTACTAAATTTACACAAGCACTACGAGTGGTCAGGAGCAAGAGTAGATTTTGTTAGTAGCTACGAAAAGATCGGAGCTACTAAAATATTGATGAATGGGGACATGCACGTAAATTTCCGTCTGCGAACAATTTACACACAAATTCCTTAAATTTCCGTCTGCGAACAATTTACACACAAATTCCTTCTGCTCACGTTTCATGAATGAGACCCAGTGTGTTTACCAAAATGAATAATGTGTCCTGTGTCTCCTCTTTCTTGGATTCTTAGCAGCATAACACTATCACAATGCTGATAATAGAATAAAAAAGGGGGAAAGTTCAAAACAAAGCATTCCCAGACTCAAACATATAACTCAGTTCACGTGCATGTAACAATACAACAGTGTGAGGAATGAACAATAAAACAGCTCTTCACAAATTGGTAAAGTCCCCTTCCTGAATAGTGTCATCCAGAAACAGTGTGCTTCTGTAAGAAGGTGCTGGAGGTGTGCTTAGGTGTGGTGTAGGTGTAAAATGGCCAGGTCAGCTATACAAATGCTGAGGTATGTGCATAGGTGCAGGTGGGGGGCCTTGGATATGTGTATACACAGTGCTGCCTCCGCCATAAGGATATGCAAATTGTTGCTGTGGCTGGGACATCACTTGCCTTAGCAAGGACAAACCCTCCTTAATGGAGCTGGATGTTCATGTAATGTTTTCAGTAATTTTGTCCAGTCTATCATGATTACGTTTGTCAGACTCCTCCAGCAGGCCCAGCATACGCCTTTTGAGTAGGAGGTCTTCCTGCACGACCTAATCGGGGTGCATTCTTCTTTTCCGTCTCTCTCCTGTGGCTGTCAAGCTTTACCTTGAATAAAATAGAATAGAGTAAAAACATTAGTGTACACAATATTTAAATAATTAATAGCAATTTATAGCATTATTTCTGTGAACATAGACACTTTACTTGCAGTGCCTAAAACATTTGCACTGTACTGTATAATGTAAACATATAACATATGTTATAGTTTAGTTTTAGTTTGTTTTGTTTTTTTAAAGATATTTTTTGGCCATTTTTAGCCTTTCATGGATAGGACAGACAAGTGTGAAAGGGGGAGAGAGAGAGAGAGGGAGTGACATGCAGCAAGGGGCCACAAGCTGGAGTCGAGCCTGGGCCGATGCGGGCATGGGGCGCCTGCTCTACCACTAAGCCACCGACGCCCCTAAATTTTAATTTTTGTTGTCTCCCTGAGGAGAAATCCATTTTGGGCATTCAAGAGAACAACATTCAACATGGACCACACACCCAACACGTTGAACACAGAAATCAAAAAACAAAGAAGAAAATCAAGCCTTTCATTTTGTTTCCATTCATACACATAAAAGATAACATTGCATACCTACCTACCTCACATACCTTCTTTCACACACACACACACACACACACACACACGCACACACACACACACACACACACACACACAGGTATGTATGTAAACAATATGGCTTGCATTACAGCACCACAGCATAGTAATTTTTAAATGCACTTGCTACTAACATGCTCCACAAAAATGGACAATAAATGCACTTACTTGAAGCATGTCTCGTCTAGCTTTAACCACCGAAGACGATAGAAAGCTGCTAGCAGTGTCCTTGATGTTTTCAGACTCGAAAGCCTCACTGTCGGTCGACACTGTAGGTGGTGTTGAACAACGAGGACTGGAGGTTAGGGCTGCTAGATTATGGAAAAAATCATGACGATTATGCAAACGATTATGCGGCACACGTGATGACTTACATTGTTTACGCGACAGCATGTCATTTCTGTCTCTGCATGGTCGCACGTTTGCAATTCTCCTCTGATCTCTGTATCGCGCACGGTGGAGTACAGCCCTAATGCGCACACACACAAACACAGACACGTGCGCGCGCAAACACACACACACTCTCTCGCTCTCCCTCTGCCATTTTCCGCACACTGTTTTTTAAATCTTACGCGATCACCTTCCCCTCGCATTATTTGTAGTTCATCTACTTGACTGGCTCGTGGAGTGAATAGAGGAGAGGAGGGGAGGCGGCAGTATTGCGCATGCGTGGCTTCTGTAGAAGACCTCCAGGCATCGGTGACCAAAAATCGTTTACCCTCGATTTCATTAATGTGAAATCGTTTGACCTCAAAATTGTAATCGCGATCACCAGACAATTAATTGCAAAGCCTTACTGGAGGTGTCTGTATCCTCTGACCTGCCCTGGATATCGGCCGTCTCTAATCCATCTTCGATTGCGTTGGTGGCAGGCGAACCACCCCATATTTGTTCACATAACTCGATGTAGATTAAAACAACACAACCATGGCCACTCCGCTGTCCAGAGTCCACCGCCTGCATGTATTTTCCCCGAATTGCTTTCAGCTTGGAGGTCACCTGGATCTTTGAAATAACCCCCTTGCTGTGAGGGAACTCCTTCCCTCTTGCCGCTTCGGCGGTGGGATACAGCTTTTGAAAAGCCTCGCAAATGTCGGAGTATTTTGACTGACATGACTCCCAGTCAAAATTTTCCTGGTATTTCATTGTTTTGTAATCGAGTGTCACCCGAAGAAGTAATTCTACTTCATCGTCTGTCCAGACGAAGCTCTCAGTTCTCGCATGTTTAGCGTCCATAGTGTTCTGTGTTTCTCCCTCTTCTGTTTTGTTTATTGCCAGCTGGCTGTATTTCTTCCGGTCTGTGGAGGAACTGGTAGTGGTCACATGGGGTGTGCCTCTACAAAGTTGCATCACCAACTACCAGCCTGGCATGCATACTACAGCATTTTCAGTCCTTCCAGCGTTCCAATGTAAACAGTTTCTTTTTTTACTCCGTTGTTGTGTAAACCCAACAAGGCAAAGTAAATACTTGTTTTCGGGTGAAATGTGGTCGTGTAAACTGGGCCATACCGTCATTTGTGACATTTCGGTGATATGGTCAGGACCTAGGTGTGGCATCATTGTCTTGCCACAAATGACATTAAAGCACACCCTCAAGTGTAATATTGCCATCGTACGACTATACCAACAAAATAAAATATATAATCAAAATGTATCCATGATGAGGGGCAATTAGTTCTCAAAAAAAGAAAGCCTTTTGCAACCATTGTCTCCATTTCCATGGAAATACATGGGGTCTGACTAATAACTGGAAATCAGTCACATCAGTAGACTGCTATATGTAATAAAGCCTAGTTTACTACTCCAGCAATTAGGCCGACCCTTAGTGACAACCTACAGACACATTTTCCAGTCCCCGTTGAGTCCACCGGCCAGCATGAGCTTTGTGTGTGTGAGTTTTTTATCTCTACTTTCTAGAGATGGTGGGGTTTCCCAAACTAAATAAATACCCCAGATATAAACACAAGCTGCTCAGCTAGCTCTGTCTTGTTCTGACTAACACGCATTTTATAGTTCTGCATTGAATCGACACGTAGGTTACGTCGTAGGCTCCGTGGCGACGTAGAGCCTACGCCGTAACCTACGCCATAGCCTGACGTGCACCTCCCCAGAATTGTAAACTACGCGTTGCGGTGACGCAGACCTCCGGTCTATCGCTGTATACGGACACCATTTCCCCCAGGGGAAACGGAGCTTGTATTTACTTTTAGTTCACAGACAAGAAACAACAAATTGTGAAGACAGTAAAGCCTCCACTAAAATAGCATTTTAAGTCTTGTGTGTGATATATCCTTTAGGGATTTATACTTAGGGATTTATCCTGGCTGCATATGAACAGAGGAAATCTCTGCTCGCCGCTAGGCTAATTTATACACTGTGAAATGCCATAGGCTGGCGCTAATAACGTTAGCATTTTGTATTTGTTTGGAAAACGTGTTTAGTATAATACAGTTGTTTTGTCGGTGAACCCTGTGAGTTGTAATGGAGCCAAATTGTGTGCCGTTACCTTTGTTAAATGTCGCTGTTGTCCCTGGTTTTGTATGAGATGACGGAAAGATCCGTTAGGCTAATCAATACAATGTAAAATGCCATAGGCTTGTGCTAATAGTTTTAGTGTGTTGTATTTGTTTAAAAATGTGTTTAGTACAGGACAGTTGTTTTGTCAGTGAACTCTGTGAGTTGTAATGGAGCCAAACTGTGTGCCGTCACCTTTGTCAAAAGTTGCTGTTGTCCCTGGTTTTACAGGGTTGCCAACTTTGATCAGAGGGCCAGAGTGAGATTTTAGCTTGTGATGTAATATCTGCTTGTGCGTGCGTGGTCATGAACATGCATTGACACGGTGGCACGTATTTGTTTTAACCTTAAAAGAGTTAATATGCACATGTGGCAAACAGAGGAAATGAGTGTATGTTTACTTATTCATATCTATAGGCCTAAGCTCCACATACTTCCATAGACGTATATTTGTTTTATGGCACAGATCAAGGTTGATTTCATCAATCTATGGTAGTATAGTCATCTGCTTAAAAAATCCAGTATTATGTCCGGTTGTGACAAACAGAAAAATTTCAAGGGGGGTTTGGGGGGTTCTCCCCCTGAGAAAATTTTGAAATTCACACGGCGAAATCCTATTTTCATGCATATTTCATACAGAAATAGATAAATTCAAGTGACCTGTGTACAGGGCTGGACTGGAACAAAAAAAATGCCGACATTTATGCATCTTATTTGTACTTGCACACATTTTATTAAAAATTGAAATGATAAATCAATAGGCATTGTGTACTCCGGGGCCATCTACTACCACCAGGATGTATATGAGAAGTGAATGAGCACATTGATTTTCTAGCCTTGGGACTCTCTTCCTGGGCACGTAGGGTACTACTGAGATTTATTTTAATTTTGGTAACAGCATAGTGTGTGCATATGGCATTTCGCCAATCATAGTGGGCCGCCATGGCCAAAAATGCCAGTGTCATTTTTTTGTCCCAGTCCTGCCCTGCTTTATACCTCCAGGGTTTCTGCAAATTATCGCGTGACATTATGATCTCGCGATCCGACAATTCCAGCCGCTCACATGTGCGCCGCAACAGTTCCAGTGGACACGGTTCCCGGCACGAGACGGATCGAGTGGACATCCAGTATGCGGTCCGGTCAAGCCACACAATGGGCGTGAGAGAGTGACTGTCACGTCAGATGCATGAGAGTTGGCAACCCTGCCGTAGTCAGCTGACTGTGAGACTAGAGCTGCCCAATCAAAGTGCAAATATGGATTGCGCACCAATCAGAGAGTAGTTTTCCACAGAAACATTTGGGTGCAATCCATTTCACTCAACCAGTAAGCCAGTCAGGTGGAGTCTGCCCCTCTCCTCGGCTGCAAACTCTGCCCACCGGGCGTGCCGGCTTTTTGAGATTAATTTAAAATACTGGCATGAGAATTGGTTGGGCAGAGTGAGACCGTGAGATGGAAGGTGAATGCGTGTGTCACACGCCAGATGCGTGAGAGTTGGCAACCCTGGGTTTTATATAAGAAGATGAAAAGATTGCTAGCTGCTAGGCTAATTTATACAATGTAAAATGCCATAGACTTGTGATAATAACGTTAGCATGTTGTATTTGTGTGGAAAATGTGTCCAGATTAACACAAGTGTTTGCCTGTGAATGCTGTGAGTTATAGCGAAGCCAATTTGTGTACTTGTGTTTGAAATCATCTCTATTAAGCCAGGTTTAATGTGTGTTTTTGGGTGTGTTTTGAATCAACTGAACTTTACAGCACTTCACAGAAACCTCCACCGCCATCTAGTGTTGTGGAGGTGTAACTGCAGAGTGACACAGACACACCACCGCAGAAGTAAAAATGCTCACAACGCCATAGGCGACGTACGTAGGCTACGTGCGTAGGGTCTACGCACAACCATAAATCCTCTTCAAGATATATGCTGAAAAGAAAAAGATTTTTCCATGTACAGATTTAGCTACTACACCCATACACTTCACATGTATTTTTAAGCTAGTATAGCGACCAACACAGCTGATGGAGGATGCAAAATATTTCCAAAAACTCAAAAGTACTGTAAAGTCCAAAAGTCAAAGTAAATTGAAACGAGATAGATGTAATAATTTTTAAAATTCACAGCATGTTTTTATCTAACAAAATATTCTGCTTCAATCCATATTTGATGGCGTTTATCCTTTCAGGAAAGACTTTGCTGCTGACTCCTGTCGCACTCTGGCTCGCCACACTCCAGGGAGGCAATTGCACTGACAAACAGCACTATCAATTACATCAGTAATAACAATAATAATAATTATTATTATTATTACATGAAAATCAGACTAACTCATTTATCTGATGAATCACTTAGCCTATATAAGTATATTAGAGAATTTCTGCAAATGCAGTAGTTAAGTTCAAGTTCTGAAATGGTTTTATTGAAGTTAATTATTCTATAAACGTTATTATTAAAGCTGCCAGAAACAGCCCATCATGAGCATTTGTTAGATCATTTGTTTGTAAGATATCCTAACAACACATTTTAGGTGGTTTTCTGCTAATCAGCTTTTCAAATTCAAGTTATTTTAAATAAAGAACAAAACTTTTTTCAGATTTATAATGTGCCAAACAAACACAGGACTTTCTCCCAGGAGACTGCTGTTCATGCCCCATGCAAAACCAAGTGTCAATGTTGAGTTTTTTTCACCTTAGAAATATGCCTGTGTTTGAAGAAGAACTCATATTAAATTCAAAAAGATGCCATTTGCTATATATGCCCTTGAAAAAGGCAAACCCATCTCTGTCATGTTTTTATTGTTTTTGTTTTTTGTAAAGTAGTAGCACCTATAACAAAATTATATGTTTATTCTACATAAACTATAAAAGGATTAAATTAAATTAATAATTTCTAATTTACACAATCTGTTTCAGACATGACTTCAGTAAAATACGGGGTCAATAACATATTACTGAGATATACTAGGTGAAACGTAGATGAGAATAGGACTTATGGTTCAATTTCCATCACTGCCAGCAAAATATGTAGTATTTTCTATTTAAAGATCACACAAAGGAATACACTGAACATTAAATCTGGGCCAGAAAACATGTAAAAAACAAACAAACTGACAGCGCATCTAGCTCATCTCTTTTATTACACTATTTTATTGGAGCAGCATGTCCAATCCAATCCAAAGAAAGTGAACCATAATCAAAAAAAGGTATAAAATTGAACAACTTAACCTTTGTCTTTGTACTGTTCTACTACCCAACTGTTCTGCACAGCCCCTGAAGACAGTTAACGGAAAATACAATCAACCTTAGCCGTGGTTAGTTTGTGCCAGAGTTTATCAAATGTTCTGCTGTAAACAACTTTTAGCCAGAATACATGCTTTGTCCCGCCTGCTTCTCCTTTCACCTCCAATTAAAGGAGACAAAGCCTGATGATGAGGAGCACTTCACACCCAACAAACAAGATGGTCACATGGAGGAAGTTTCTCTGTGAGTGTGATTGCCTTTTCTTTTTACAGCCTAAAGGAGGCTAAACATTTTCATCTCCTCCGAGTTATCACCAGTGTTGTCAGGTCCTCACACCGCTAGCTTTTCTTCAACACCTAAAAAATGTTTTTTTTTAAGTCTGAATTTTTCTTTCCTTCTACTTGGCTTCACAGTAAACTATCCAACAACATGCCATAAAACCCATAAAACAGTAATAAAAAAATATTTTAAATTCTCACCAGTTCCTTTAAGTTGTATTCGTCTTCATTTCAAGATTTTCTGTGGAGGCAGAATTTCTCCATCAGACTGTGTTACTTGTTATTTCTGTAACAGCTGCAGTGTGAATTTAAAATGTGAGGGTGTTGACAGTGACTTACATAAACTCTAAAGGAATACACCACAGAAAATTTATCTTTGGAGTAACATATTTTCACCACTTAAAGGCTTGAAAGGTGGTTGTATGAGTTGCACTCCTCTGTCAAGGATAGCAGCTGAAGTCAGAGCTGTGGAGACCCACAGTCACAGCAGAAAACTTCAAATCAAATTCTTCTCTTGATCCATATATTATATATGTATATAATTTTTTTTTGTTTTTTGGTATAGTATTCCTTTAAAGCTGCACTAATTGATATGTTTAGAATAACAATTGATAAATGACTATCCTGTTAAATATGTCACATTCCTCTTTTCCACCAAAATGAGCAGTTCTGAAGATAGAAAAAGGTGATAGATTCATTTCCTATGTCAAGGAGACGATAAATATGAATTTCAGCAGTAGCCAGAGCTGGAGGATTATGTTTTCAGGTCATCCATCCATCCATTCGTCCCATTCTCATGAATGCGAGAATTTAGACACTGAAGAAAAAGACGTACTTTGGAACAAATTAGACAAAAACTAGGGGTAAAATATTTTATTAAACAAACACAATTATAGGCTAATAAGAGCAAATAAGACGTACTTTGCAACAAATGAGACAAAAACTAGAGGTAATTATGTTTTATTAGATATTAAACAAACACAATTATATCCTAGTAAGAGCGAACAAGACGTACTTTGCAACAAATAAGACAAAAACTAGAGGTAATTATATTTTATTAGATATTAAACAAACACAATTATATCCTAAAAAGTGCAAACAAGACGTACTTTGCAACAAATTAGACAAAAACAAGAGGTAAAATATTACACATTATAAACACCAACAAATCCCTTGTTGCCTGGATGGCTCATTCTCTGGAGTCGCATTTGTAGGTAGTAATACATAGCGACCCTTATTCAACCTGAACTAGATCTTATTAGAGGCTAATTAGGTATAAATTACAGCAAAACTGTACTGTACACTGAAGTGTATTATTCAAAGTTTTTAACAAATACAACAACCAATAAAAATTTCTGAGTAAGGGTTACACAAGAAGGTGCAACACTCCTTGACGCAGGGGCTCCAGGGATGAAGAGTTAATGTTGCCCCCCGTCCTCTTCTTGCTGTAGCATGTTTTAGGTGTTCAGCTGCATGTCTTCGGACATTATCTGTTCCCTCTTTAAATGACTTCAGGACAGCGTCTGTAAAAGTTGGAAGACAAAAAGTGTTAGCAATGCATAAGCAATCTGTAAGCCATGCACTTGAGCACACTGTCTGCATAAATATATATCTCCATTTGCTGCATAACAAAGCTAGAGAAACTACATCATACTACCTCAGTCAAATACACATGTTGAAAAGTGCTGCAACCAGCAAAAGAATCAAACATCTAAGATATTTTGTGTGTCAGGGTTCAATATAACATTTCTTCCCTACTTCCCTACTATTTTCACTGGCCCGGCCTCTAAAAAAATGAAAATAACTTTTTTTTTACCTAAGTTTTATTAATTTGATTTCATCTCACATTAATTTCATTGAAATGAATTCACATCAATTGTACACATTTCAGATAATAACAGATAACTAACAGACTAATCATTATTTATCAGAGAAGAGAATTTTGGACTGTTGAAGCTGAAATATACATAGTGTGCCTGTATAAAAAGCAGACTATATTAATTTTTCAGATCTTTGCTTTCTAATTATTATTATCATCTTTATTATTATTACTACTATTATCATCATCATCATCATCATCATTTTCATTATCTATATTACTCTTATTCTTATTACAACAACATTTTGCATCTTCTCTTATTCATTAATGTAACTAAGTAGGCATTCTGGGCTTGTATGATCTGTGTTTTTCAGTGTACGACACTTGAGAATTATTTTGAAGAAACTTTTATTTGTAAGGATTGTTAATATTCATGTTCAGTTAATGTGGTAAATATGTTGTTAAAACAAGACTGTGCATTTCATTTCAATATTTGAGTTTGAGGTAGTAAGTACACAAGTTAATTTCAAAGTAAAATGCTGTTGTATTAAAAGGGACTTCACTCCCCAGAATGCTCGGGGAGAGGCACGTATCACGTGGTGACATCAGTTAGCTTCTGTGTTAGCAACCAAGCTGAAATAAAGTTAAAAAACAGACAAGCTGTGTACTTCTTGTTTGCACGAGCTCACGTGTCTGTGGCTTTTGTCATTCACCAAAGATAAGGTCTGATTTTAAGTAGTGATGTTACGTGGTTACGAAGCTCCAGAATGTTCTGTAAGTACCTAAACATTATTGCGGTTGGTGCATTGTAATAGTTGTAAGTACATTGAGTAAGTAAAGTGTTTTTGTCGAAGTTCAGAGGCTGTATGTGTGTGCTCAGATAAGGGTGTGTGCCGGAGCTAACAAGCTAGCTACCTAATGCTAACGTAGTTAACTCCAGTTGTCGCAGCTTCGTCTTAAAACCTTAAAAATGGATGAGACCTTGGACTTAAAATTAGTGATGGTGAGATGAAGCCTCATGAGGCATTGAAGCTTTCCAGCAAATTGGTTCAGAAAAGGGTTCATTTCACGAGGCTTCATGTGCACACGAAACCACCTGATGGCCAAAGTGTGTAAGACAGGCAGCTGTGATCTTAACCATGTAATCTGTGATACACGGTATTTTGTATAAGTAATGGGTGTTGGGAATGACTACTAATAATGATGATGACAATGATTATGATGATGATGATAATAACAATAATAATGATAAATAATAATAATAATGATGATAAAATATATGACCATGTAACTTTATTTTATATTTTATTTATTTTTATTTTTATATCAGGACTATACTGCATCAAATACATGTACAATAAACTGTTATTGTTTTGTGAATGCATCCTATGTGTATAGACCAATAATTTGGCCAAAAATTGTATTGTGGTGTTGTGTCATATAATATAATAATGACAAAAGGGGCAATATTTGTGTTCTGTGTCACTTCTGTGCAGACCTCACACCAAGATCTGAACCGCTTCCCGAACCAGTCTCATGGTACAGCTGGGCAGCGAGGCTTCGGACGTCATCAATGACGTCACTCGTCTGAGACGCTACAAGCCTCGATAGGCGCATCGCGCAAACTCTTCCTGGATTACTCGACACACGCTTCGAAGCATCAGCACACCACGTAACATCACTACTTAAAATCAAACCTCATCTTTGGTGAATGACAAAAGCCACAGACACTTGAGCTTGTGCAAACAAGAAGTACACAGCTTGTCTGTTTTTTAATTGTATTTCAGCTTGGCTGCTAACACAGAAGCTAACTGATGTCACCACATGATACGTGCCTCTCCCCGAGCATTCTGGGGAGTGTCCCTTTTAATACAACAGCATTTTACTTGGAAATTAACTTGTGTACTTATTACCTCAAACTCAAATATTGAAATGAAATGCACAGTCTTGTTTTAACAAAATATTTACCACATTAACTGAACATGAATATTAACAATCCTTACAAATAAAAGTTTCTTCAAAATAATTCTCAAGTGTCGTACACTGAAAAACACAGATCATACAAGCCCAGAATGCCTACTTAGTTACATTAATGAATAAGAGAAGATGCAAAATGTTGTTGTAATAAGAATAAGAGTAATATAGATAATGAAAATGATGATGATGATGATGATGATAATAGTAGTAATAATAATAAAGATGATAATAATAATTAGAAAGCAAAGATCTGAAAAATTAATATAGTCTGCTTTTTATACAGGCACACTATGTATATTTCAGCTTCAACAGTCCAAAATTCTCTTCTCTGATAAATAATGATTAGTCTGTTAGTTATCTGTTATTATCTGAAATGTGTACAATTGATGTGAATTCATTTCAATGAAATTAATGTGAGATGAAATCAAATTAATAAAACTTAGGTAAAAAAAAAAGTTATTTTCATTTTTTTAGAGGCCGGGCCAGTGAAAATAGTAGGGAAGTAGGGAAGAAATGTTATATTGAACCCTGACATACAAAATATCTTAGATGTTTGATTCTTTTGCTGGTTGCAGCACTTTTTAACGTGTATTTGACTGAGGTAGTATGATGTAGTTTCTCTAGCTTTGTTATGCAGTAAATGGAGATATATATTTATGCAGACAGTGTGCTCAAGTGCATGGCTTACAGATTGCTTATGCATTGCTAACACTTTTTGTCTTATAACTTTTACAGACGCTGTCCTGAAGTCATTTAAAGAGGGAACAGATAATGTCCGAAGACATGCAGCTGAACACCTAAAACATGCTACAGCAAGAAGAGGACGGGGGGCAACATTAACTCTTCATCCCTGGAGACCCTGCGTCAAGGGGTGTTGCACCTTCCTGTGTAACCCTTACCCAGAAATTTTTATTGGTTGTTGTATTTGTTAAAAACTTTGAATAATACACTTCAGTGTACAGTACAGTTTTGCTGTAATTTATACCTAATTAGCCTCTAATAAGATCTAGTTCAGGCTGAATAAGGCGGAACGGTGCAGACTTTAATTTAGAGTACGGTTTTGCTGTAATTTATACCTAATTAGCCTCTAATAAGATCTAGTTCAGGCTGAATAAGACGGAACGGTGCAGACTTTAATTTAGAGTACGGTTTTGCTGTAATTTATACCTAATTAGCCTCTAACAAGATCTAGTTCAGGCTGAATAAGGCGGAACGGTGCAGACTTTAATTTAGAGTACGGTTTTGCTGTAATGTATACCTAATTAGCCTCTAATAAGATCTAGTTCAGGTTGAATAAGGGTCGCTATGTATTACTACCTACAAATGGGACTCCAGAGAATGAGCCATCCAGGCAACAAGGGATTTGTTGGTGTTTGTTTATTGTCTAATAAAATATATTACCTCTTGTTTTTGTCTAACTTGTTGCAAAGTACGTCTTGTTTGCTCTTTTTAGGATATAATTGTTTGTTTAATATCTAATAANGGTGCAGACTTTAATTTAGAGTACGGTTTTGCTGTAATTTATACCTAATTAGCCTCTAATAAGATCTAGTTCAGGTTGAATAAGGGTCGCTA
Organism: Epinephelus moara; assembly: GCF_006386435.1. Taxonomy (NCBI): domain Eukaryota; kingdom Metazoa; phylum Chordata; class Actinopteri; order Perciformes; family Serranidae; genus Epinephelus; species Epinephelus moara. Next base: position 39,599,955 of record NC_065526.1, read on the forward strand.
TGTATTACTACCTACAAATGCGACTCCAGAGAATGAGCCATCCAGGCAACAAGGGATTTGTTGGTGTTTATAATGTGTAATATTTTACCTCTTGTTTTTGTCTAATTTGTTGCAAAGTACGTCTTGTTTGCACTTTTTAGGATATAATTGTGTTTGTTTAATATCTAATAAAATATAATTACCTCTAGTTTTTGTCTTATTTGTTGCAAAGTACGTCTTGTTCGCTCTTACTAGGATATAATTGTGTTTGTTTAATATCTAATAAAATATAATTACCTCTAGTTTTTGTCTTATTTGTTGCAAAGTACGTCTTGTTTGCTCTTTTTAGGATATAATTGTGTTTGTTTAATATCTAATAAAACATAATTGTTTTTCTTCAGTGTCTAAATTGCGAACATATTTCTACCTAATTTGGTACAAACTACGGATTGTTACGTCTTATTAGAGCAACGTTGTCTATTTTGCTGTCTAATAAAGATTATATTAGGTGTAGTTTTTTCTAATTTGATACAAAATACGGCTTATTACGTTTAATTAGCGTCTAATTAGCGTACTGTAAAATAAAGTGCTACCCTGACATTTACATTTTAGTTTACATGCTGATTAATGTGCTGCAGTTGAGCAGCTAATTAGTCATCTAGCCTGCAGACTGACTTCTGCAGAGCACTTCACTTCTGTTTGGTGGGTTGTTCAACAGGCTAAGCTGCAGGACAATACTGTGTTCATGTTTGGGAGTAAGATAAGGAGGATGTTTTAGTAGGAAAGCTGGTGAGTCTGTGACTCTTGTGTAGCTGCTGACTGGCTCAGTGTTTTTACTGCAATATTTGTAGTAACTATTTTTGTTCCTAGAGATGAAAAAATGCTTTGGTTTCTTGTGTTTGGTGACTTTTATCTTTTAAATGACATAACAAAATGATTGAAATCAAATTAACATGTACACATGCAATGAATAAAGCAATTACCAGGCAAAAATCTAAGTTTGTTTATCAGATTTATCATTATCAGATAACTGCCTTTTCCAGATGAAAGATATCAGATTATGCTATTTACATGCCCACTTGATCTCTCTCTCTCTGTCTCTCTGTCTCTCTCACTCTCTTATTCTCCTTTGAAACCTGCCTTGCAGTGTTGAGCTGTCAGCATGTTCAAATCAAATGTAAAAAATCCTTACCCTACCTGTATACAAGTTCTTGTTTACTCACCTAGCAATACAAACAATCGTATTATGTGGAAGGTGGCAATAACACACTTTATGTGACTACATCTGACACAATACCTTTGTTCACTGTTCTAATTGAGGTCAGGAGAGAAAGAAGAGGGAGAGGCTCTCCCTCTTCTCTCTCTCCTGTCCTCTCTGACTATCACTAAACTCTGAGCTTAATCATTAGCTTTTAGCTTAGCAGCACTCGTAATTGAGTAGGCTTTTGAACAATGCAGAAGAAATGTTGCAGACAGTTTATATTATCAGCCTGGGCCTGGGGCTTGTTGTAACAGTAAATGGGATGTGTTGTAACTTGTGTAAGTTAAACTGTGTCTGTGTGAGTGTACATATTACCCCGCGATGCGCGATGTGGGCTGCCGGGTCCAGCCACACGCTCCTACTGCTGCCAAGTACTAACGGCTGCAAGCCCCGCCCGTTGGAAAGAGTGTGGCATATACCACTACTAGGAATGGGAGGGGGGGACTAAATCTTTTAAGGTTTAAATAGTACATTATTGCGCAATTATAATGAGCACCGCTTACATTGTGCTTTCAATAAATACTACTGCATTGTTCAAAAATTATTAATTGTGTCTCAAATTATTCTAGGGGGGTACAGCTTTACTAGAGGGGGAGGGGGTCATGTCATGTGCATTTGCTTATCTTCAATTTTCAATTTTATTTATAAAGCCCAATATCACAAATCACAATTTGCCTCACAAGGCTTTACAGCATACGACATCCCTCTGTCCTTATGACCCTTGCAGCGGATAAGGAAAAACTCCCCAAAAAAAACCTTTATCTACAATACTTTAAAACAAAAATGCAACTGGACGGTGAATCTCCCCTTGTAGTTATTTTCTAAGGGAAGACTTTTTGCATACTTCCATTAACAAAATAGTTTCAAGATTCAATTAAAGTAGTAAAACTTTTGTCCAACAATAACCCTTCCATTTTTATTCCTTTGAGAGTTATTATGTTTATGTTTATGTTTATGTTGATTTTATTCAAGAAGGGACAGTGCTCATTAATTAACATGACCACTTAAGTCACGTAAATGTGCCAGATTTAGCCATACAGGCTAATTTTCATCTGCAGTCCCTGGCAGGTTGATGGTATATACATATTCTGGTTGATAATAATATAAATTAATATAAACTGATAGTGATACAAATTCTGTAATACTTTCTGAGATAGTTCTCATACTGTGAAAATCTCATAGCGTTGCAACCCTTGTTTAGTTTATCTAAGTCTTTAGTCTTCCTGGCATCTAACACATAAATCATACAATATAACAAACAATTATTCACATTATGTGCATTTAAACATCACATTACATACAAAAAAAAAAGAAATTAAAAAAAAAACGTGACATCATTTCATTTCATTTCATTTCCTGTTCATTCATACAACTAATGAAATTAGATACTTTATTAATGCTTTCTTAAATGTGGCTGTGGTAATTATTTTAATCATAATAATCTGGTAAAGAGTTCCATCCTATAATTGCTTTGTACATTTATGGAAGATTTGAGGAGATTTGTCCTCTGTCTAGATGGTAACAGCGATCCTGAGCTGGCCTGACACTAATGTTTTCTATGGATGTACACTTGTCAATAAAATACTGTGGTGTTTCATGAGTTAAGAAATTACCATAAAAGTTCAGAAGACCGTATTGTATTTTTTCACCTCTACAGGAAGCCATGACAGATTGGGATGCATCTAAGAAACATCTGTACACATTGAACAATGAGGAGCAAGTCTGTTTTGCATAATTTTTCTTAGGTCTTTCTTAGTTGCTGATGAACAAATGACTGGACAGTACTCAAGATGTCACATAACTAAGGCTTACATCAGTTTGTTCAGGGTATATAACGTTACAAACCCTGAACATTTCCTGGTCACAGCAGTGCTCTTCCCCAATTTAGTTACAATGTGCTCAGTCCATGCAAGTCTTTCATCTAACACAATGTCAAGTAACTTAGTGTAAAAAATCATTTTGTCTACTCAAAATAGATTAAGTGTAGAAAGTTTCTTTTTCTTTTTCCAGACAATGAGTTTTTAAGGAGATGGAGCTTACCTTGACATGTTTGCCAGGCTGGTCATGCCTCCGAGATACTACCAGCTGATAAAGACACGTCATGACGCACGTCAGATGACGCTTCTGAAGAAGACTGAAGTGACAGTCGAAACATGTCAAGGTAAACTACATCTCCTTAAAAACTCATTGTCTGGAAAAAAGAAACTTTCTACACTTAAGCCAAGTAACTTAGTCTTTTTTACATGTTCTACTGAGTTTTGGAAATATTCAGCATGAATTTATTCTCACTTACTCACTCAGTCACCATTCTGAGTTCACTGCTCAGAATATTACTTGACTCTTGGCATACCAATGCCACTCTGTACATAGTTGAATCGTCTGCATACATCACATACATCACCATACTAGCCTTATTTAAAACTAATAGGAGATCTTTGTGAATATGAGCGATCCCAAACAACTACCCTGAGGAACCCCACATAGTACTTCTTCACTATCTGAAAATCTGCCATTGTACAACACTCTCTGTCACAGTTTCATCCTCCCTGTCTCCCCTCCTATCCCTTTGCCTCAGTAATTTTCCACTCTCCCTGCCTCTGCTCCACTCTACCTGCAAGCCACTCCCACCTAATCAGCCCAACTACACTCACCTGCAAATTCAGCTGCAGCTCATTCCCAATCTGCCCTGCATATTAGCCTCTCCAGCACTCTCATCCTTGCCAGATTATTCTACTGCATCCATGCGAGACTTTCCAGCACTCATTACCTACCTGATCTCCTGCTGCCGACCCTGCCTGCCTCCAACCTGCTCTCCTCGCCTGCCTCCTGGTAAACTTACCTGCCTTCTGTCCTTGACCACGTGCTCGTCTGTCGTTTCTACTGGCTTCGACTCCTCCGCCTGGCCCTGGCTTCCCTACTGTCCGCTCCTCACCGGCACCTCTGCTTCATCGGTCTGCTCTACTGGCTGCGACTCCTCCGCCTGGCCCCGGCTCCTCTGCTGCTCGCTCCTCGTCGGCACCTCTGCATCATCGGCTGAACTGTATGGGTCCGAGGGCTCAGGTCCCCCCCTCGGCCCTGTGGCCAGGTTCGGCTTAATCCTTTCCTCAAGCCTGAGACCCAGAGACTGTGTGTGGGCTATTAGCCTGAAGATTGAACTGTCTGAGTTTACTCATCTGCTCAAGTTCCTGTTTTGCTGCCGTGATATTAAAGGTCATTACCAACTGTTCCCGATTTCCAGTGAACTGCTTTTGGGTCCAAATTACACACGTGACACTCTCTGCCGTCTTCTGGACAGGTAACTCTTCAACCAGGACAAAGCAATTTAAACCATAGCTTTTGAGTTTTCCTGGCAAAAAAAAACGCTCAATGACATCAAATGCAGCACTAAAATCCAACATCACTGTACCCACCAGCCTCCTGTCATCCATGCTCTTTAACCAATCATCAGTCATTTGAGCTATGGTTGTGCTAGTCGAATGCCACTATATACATAGTGGCAGCATGTAATTAAACCAAAACTTGAAAAATTATCATGAATTTGACATCTACAATTTTCTCCATAATTTACTCAGCACTGGAAGAACACTAATGGGACAGCTGTTGACATGGGACCTGAGCAGCGGTCTCCTGGTTCAAAGTCCATGTACTCAATTCGTGTGTCCACCACGACAAAAGATCCTTGTTGACTTTACAATGGCATTGTTTTTGTGATGCCAGCATGTACTTATAACACATTTTAAACCCACCACATAATATGTTGTCAAGACTTGTGTCCATTTCACGTATTTCTATAAGAAATTTGATTGGCTGTATCAAAATAATATTCCATTGATGTAGACAGGTACAGGAAGAGTATCATGTAACCAAAAATATAGACTATGAATTTCCCCCTTTCGGCTTCTGATTTTTTTCTCAAAGGCGACACAGGACAAGGATCAGATATTTTGCTGTAGCAGACACAAACAATGCAATCTAATTTCATTGGGACTAAAAATATCTTTTTGAGCAGTGCTATATTATGTCAGTGTGAGAATAGCCTTTGAACTAGGGACTACCTTGGCAAAGCTGTTTTCATGTACCAGTACTCCCCCTCCACTGCTTATTTCATTTTCAGTAAAGTTATCCTCTTTGTTACCTCAGGTTAACTATCAGACCCTAATTAGATAGCTTGCATGTAGGATTAAAAAAAAAAACCCTTATCTGATTTCAGTCAAAACGGTGAAGCCGTCAAGAGAATTTCAACATTCTTTCTGACCCGGCTTTGAACAGTGGTTACTGTATTTGCAAACACTACACACTGGGCCCAAAGAGCTGTAATTGGAGGAGCTGTCAAGTCAGAGAGGAAGGTTGAAGTTGTCTTCCAACAGCAGTTTAGCGGCTCTCTTCCAGCCTGATGCAGCTGAACATCTGTCAGAGGAAAACTGTTCATTTGATGTGAATGCTTTCTGCAGTGTGTTAAAAGCTGCTGCTGCTATTCACATGCATGGCAATTTTGTATCTGCTGTTGCCTACAGTTATAGACAGAAGGTGACAGCTAACTGCTAAGGTTGTCTAATTGCACAACCATGCACACACCGTATTAAAACATTCCGTCGGTCTTTCCATGCGATTATACACAGCGGTGGTGACAGAGGTCTACAGGTTAGAGAACAGACCTGGGAACTGTTTGAATCAGCATATTGTCCAGGAAAGTGTGGACAGGAAATGTGCTTTCCATGGAAAAATAATGATCAAAAGAATACCAATGCACACATACACACCCACACCTCTACTAGAGCCAAACTTCTGCTGCCTAATCCACTTAATGTCCCTTATGATGCACCTGGACCGAATCAGTGTTATCACCCTACACACAAACTCACATACCCCCCTCACACACATGCATACAGAGCACAAAGACTCTTGTCAGGACAGTTGTCGGACGTCAGCGTGAATTAGCACACAGAGCAGTTTCAGGGCTTCATTAGCATCCAGAGCTTCATAATTAAATGTGTGTGAGTGGCTGCTCTGTCAGGCCAAATCATAGTTTATAGTTTATTTTTTGTACAATTAAAACACAGAAAAGGCAACGATAAAAGAATAATGCAATACAGTGCAGGGAGAGGCAAAAACCCCAGAGGGCTTATTTGAAGCCTCCACCTAATAAAATGTACTGAGTGTTTTTCCTACTCACTTCCTTTAATAAGACTATCCATTACAACTGATATCTGATAACAACATTTCTCTAGATCTGGTAGACACAGTAGCCCCTTTTACACTGCCAGATTTTCAGCGAATGTTGGGCCCTTTTGCCGACGTTTAGACACAGAGCCGGATTGGCGAGTCGATCCGAGGTGCCCAATTTTTCCGCCTTGTAGGGTAGTCATTGGTGGAACATGTTTGGTTTAAAGGGCCAGTGTGTAATATTTGGCATGGTTTATTGTCAGTCTGAATCTGAATCTGAATATTCTACCCATTACTATGTTTATACAAGTGTATAATCGCTATAAAATAAAATTTGTTTGGTTTTCGTAGCCTTATAATTATGCTTT
>NC_065526.1:39607176-39620865 GCF_006386435.1 Epinephelus moara
CATCTGCGAGGAAAAGAAGACGCAACTTCACTCCTTGTGATGCACTCTCTGCGGCGCTTTTCCTCCTGATGATATATCTCCCCAACGATGGTAGCAGTAGCACTGAATCCAATTCTGTGCATTCAGCCTCTCTTCTCGCCCGCTCAGCATCAAAGACATGGAGTTCCTCATCTGTATTCTCCGGCTAAAACAGGTATGGCTCTGGATCTGTGTCCGCTACAAGAAACTCTTCAAAATCGCGTTCAAAGTCGTCCATTGCAGCTGCTATAGTCCGGAGATATTGCTAGGCTAAATAAACAGCTGAGCTCTGTTTACCGGCTACGCTGTCAGATTGGTGGAGCAGAGGTGGGAGGGGGTGCCCACTCGGTATGGTAAACGAGTATGTGTGTATGAAGTGTGTCTGTTATGCTAGAAGAGTCAGAGTTTGGGACGGAGTCTTTTACCCCCTGGAGTGTTACCAGAGTTTTTAGAGTGCTCAAATAAACTGGCCTTTTTCCCGAATGCTCCTCTGGTCTCCTGCTCGTGAGGGATTCATTACAATATCGTAACATGGTTTAGATTTCTAAATAAATATTCACCTCGTCGCTGGATAGACCTACTCCTGAAAAACTCGTGCGCAAGGCTTTTTGTCCCTACGAGGCCACCGTCATTTACCCGACGGGAGGGGTGAGCGAGTGAGCCCTGCAATCTAGAATTTGACCACTGATGTCACTGTTTTCAACCCATTTTACACACTGGCCCTTTAAACAGAATGAGGCAGCCTTCTGCCACAGGAGGGGCTGTTGATGACTTGTGGGAGGAGCTGTTGATGACGCCGTACTTGGGACCCACTGGCGGTGGATAAACAAGAAACAGCTGATGAACAGCTGATAAAATTCCTGAACAGCAGGAATTAGCGTGCAGCTAGTAGCAAGAGGGAAACGCAAGCCTGACAGACACTGTAAAGATGAGCAACTGGGGTGACAAGGATTTGCGCGCCCTCCTTGTCCTCACAAACAAGGAGGCCATTAACCGTCAAGTGACAGGGACGGTGAAGCACAGGCCAACTTATGAGAGAATCACTGAAGGACTGACTAGCCGCGGCTTCCCACCCACGTCACTGTTTACGTCACACGCTCAGCTACACGTTTTGTTACTTGCTCACACTCCCCATTGCCCCAAAAAAGGCACATTCTGTATAAACAAAAGTAGGTAGGCGGCATTGCTGCACTCCCTGATTTTGCTTTTATGCTGCCAATGCTGAAAGAAGACTGATTGGGCTTTCCTGCAAATTTGCACAATTCCTGTTTAGAGCTTAGGAAACACTTCGCAAATCTATTAAAAAAAGACAGGTGCGTTGGAGAGAGAAGACCATAAAGTTGCAAAAGGACTCCCGCACACTGTCTAACTTGCAATATGTAATTTATTTGTGACGTTTCGGTACTAGACCTTCATCAGGCAATGTGTTTTTTTTTCAAATTGTTTGCCTGATGAAGGTCTAGTACCGAAACGTCGCAAATAAATTATATATATATATAAGTTAGACAGTGTGCAGGAGTCCTTTTGCACAATTCCTGTTTAAAATGAGCTAGTAATTCTGTCTGGTGAAACCCCTACAGACTCTGCATACAGTTAGTAATAATGGGCAATTGGCTGTATTCCAGGTGATTTAGCTCTGTTGTCATACATTTTTACAATGCACTCTTGAAGCCTTGTGAGAAGAACTCCTGAGTGTCAAAGGTTGTGTGTTCCAACTAGCCTGACAGCTACACTAGTCAGTCAAAATGTCATAACTTGTTTTTTTCCATTTTAATGCTAAATATGGCTGGATTAAGGGGTCCTGGGCTGAGATGTGCTTTTGGGTCCCTACTGACTCATCCAGCCTTTATGCTGCCTGTGATGTCTTACATTATTAACTGTTTCCCCAAAGGTCACAATCTCTACATATGGAGAACATTCACATGCCACAGTGCTATGAGAAATAACATCAATGTGAATGATTCAGACTGCAACCTTGGAACTACACCTGTGTTTAAAAAAATACTCATATTAAATTAAAAACTGTGCCATTTACTTGAGGCTATATACCCTTAAAAATGCAAAAATGCAAACCCATCTCCATCATGATTTTCTTTTCTTGTCTTCTCTTTCCTTTTCAAAATTACATTAAAATTTTCTTTTTTTCTCTGATATTTTTGTTATATACAGGTATGCAATGATGACTGTTGGATATTGATGTTGAGGTCGCCTAATGTCAAGTCTGTATTAAATCATGTGACAAGATGATACGATCCAGTAGCTAGCTCAGGTTGAACACATCTGCAAGTCCAGTGGGTAGTCATGTCTTTTAAAAATAAAAGTGCCAGTAAGAAAGGACAAGAGAGAAACCAACAGCCTCACAGCCTGTCTCATTAGCCAACACATGCACATTGTTGGGTTTAACAAAGGAACAGGGTTTGACTTTACAATCATATGGGTGTGAACACTGGACTCCAGGGTGAAAGTCAGGCCCAATTCCAATCCGGCCCCTAAAGACTCAAGCCCTGAACCCTCACTGACTTAAGTGACGTCAGCTGTAAGTGATTGAGCGTGAGAGTCTGAAAGGGCTCTGGATGCTATAAATAGGAATGGGACAGCAATTATCCCCCTCTCTACAAAATGTTGTTGACACTGGCGGCTCTGGGCGTGATCATTTATCGGTTATTGTCAGCACGCACAAGGCGTGTGAGGGATAGAATCCCTGATCAGTCAGTCCTTATCCAAGCACTTGCGTTGCAAAATTGGCAAGAGGTAGCCTAAGTTTAAAATAATGAATTCACTGTTTTTACCATATGCATGTTTTTTCTAAACTAGCATCAGAAGTGTTGTAAGTGATATAGTGATATCTATCTTATATATTTTATATATATATATATATATATATATATATACACAGTGGTGTGAAAAAGTGTTTGCCCCCTTCCTGATTTCTTANGGCAAACACTTTTTCACACAGGGCCATGTAGCTTTGGATTTTTTTCTTCCTCATTAATAAAACCCTTCATTTAAAAACTGCATTTTGTGTTTACTTGTGTTATCTTTGACTAATGTTTAAATTTGTTTGATGATCTGAAACATTTAAGTGTGGAAAACATGCAAAAAAGTAAGAAATCAGGAAGGGGGCAAACACTTTTTCACACCACTGTATATATGTAGATATATATATATATATATATACATACACATGTATATATCGTTACCGTTTGCAGATCTGCCGACCGTGTTTATTTGTTTACGGGTTTTTTTAACACTTCCGGTGTTCCAAGGGCAACCCCTGTATTTGACATCACAATGCTATGAACTGTGGGTAATTTCCTTACCATAAGTCCGCATCGATGCTGAACTAAGGTAAGGGAGCATAAAGGGCTCACTCACTGACTTGACGATTTGACAATGGGACAGCCCTCACACACTCACGCACTTCACATGAACGCGCCTCTAAGTCAGTGAGTCTGTAAGGGATCGGATTGGAATCGGGCCTCAGTGGTTGTTGCACCTGTCCACCATCCTTCCCATCCACCCTACTCGGACTTTCGCTCTCTTAACTTACGTTGTTGTCCTGCTGCATTTCTCCCTGACTCCGCCCGGAAAGGATGATCATACCGATGATCATACCGATTTGAAAGGATGATTCTTCTTTGGTGTCTGGCGCCAGAAGTCAATGCCAAAGCGCTGGTATTTGCCAAGACCAGGTTGGTCTCAAAACAAGATGCTATCAGCACATCCCCTTTAAGGATGAGAGTATTGTTTGAGAGCTTAAAAAAGCTGAAAGTATAAAGCTTCTGATTATCATCAGCTACTGATAGACATATTACATTATTATTATGATATTTCATGTTTTAAAGATTGAAGGTGTAAGCCCTAAATATGTCTACTTGTGAAGCCAGAATAATCCCAGGTTTTTATTTGGTGCTAATCAATGGTACAGAAAGACATCCCTCACCCTCCACCCCAGTGCCTCTGTCTTCTGGAAAGTTGACTGCTGATAAAATGGTCATTAAATCTTTGCTTTTTTAATCCTATCATCACATTGATTATTTGTTCTGCTTAAGACTAATCTTGCATCACACAACGCTGTCTCCCAGCTTTCCTAACACGATGTCTGCTCTTTTAGGTCTGCCACTGTTCAGCCTGATATTCGGTATATACTAAATATGATCTCCTGATCTTCATGGCATCATTACAGACAGACATAGAGTGAATGTGGTTTTTTAAAGACTGGGTGAGACTGGCTGTACTTTGATTTCACTAAGAAGACACGTATCGACTATCCTCCACCTTATTTTTATTATTTTTCGCTCAGTGGGAGCTGTTTAGGGTAAATAATGATGACAACATGTGTTCCCCATTCAACTGGAGAAATAGAATTTCCTGTATTTCCTGTCATCTGTGTGCACAACCCAGCAGTCCAATTAACATGGATTCTGCCGGTTGTGCAAAGCAAGTTTTTATAATCTTTTAATCCATTTTTCAAAACTGAGTTTACATGACGGGCGGCACGGTGGTGTGGTGGTTAGCACTGTCGCCTCACAGCAAGATGGTTCCCGGTTCGATCCCGGGTGTGGGAGCCCTTCTGTGCGGAATTGGCAGTGTGGGTTCTCACCGGCTTCCTCCCACAGTCCAAAGACATGCAGGTTGGGGATTAGGTTAATTGATGACTCTAAATTGTCCGTAGGTGTGAATGGTTGTTTGCCTCTATGTGTCAGCCCTGCGATAGTCTGGCGACCTGTCCAGGGTGTACCCCGCCTCTTGCCCAATGTCAGCTGGGATAGGCTCCAGCCCCCCCGCGACCCTCAAGAGGATGAAGCAGTTAGAAGATGGATGGATGGATGGAGTTTACATGACATTTAAGAAATCAGGTGACAGCAGAGAACCAGCACTAATCAGTGCCAGAGTCCTAATGTCCCATCTGCATTAACTGAAGGAAAAATATCAATGCCTCCAGCCAAATTGAAGTTGCCCTCAGTCAGCTTAATAAACACATTAGGCCTGTTTCCAAGCCCTAATTTGGAATGACACACTCAAATACTTGTTCATTCAGGCTTTTCTGGTCATCTCAGGAGCATTGCTATACTTAGATTCATCCTGAGTTTCAGTTTCAGATACAGATACAGAGGATTACATGCTTTTATCTCTTCTTGCCTTAACTGCTGCAGTGCCCTGTTTGTTTGCTGTAACCAAAAGGAGAACGCCTCTAGTGTGGTGAGAGTGCTGAAGCAAGGCTTTTACCTAGGGCTGTGCAATTAATCGTCTGGTGATCGCGATTACAATTTTGAGGTCAAACGATTTCAAATTTACTGAAATCGAGGGTAAACGATTTTTGGTCACGGACACCTGGAGATGTTATTTTGTCTTCTACGGAAGCCACGCATGCGCAATACCACCCCCTCCTCTCCTCTCGCTCCACAAACCAGTCAAGTAGGTGAAATACGAATGATGCGAGGGGCAGGTGATCGCGGAAGATTTCAAAAACAGCGTGTGGAAAATGGCAGAGGGAGAGCGAGAGAGGTTGGTCTGTGTTTGTGTGTGCGCATCGGGGCCGAACTCCGCCGCACACGATACAGAGCAAAGGAGAATTGTAAACGTGCGACCATGTAGAGACAGAAATGACATGCCGTCGTGTAAACAATATACTGTAAAACTTGGTGTATAAGTCGCACTTTTTTTCCCTTTTTTTTCATCTAAAAAGTTGGGTGCGGGTTATAGACCGGTGCGACCTATAGACCAAGGTAAATGCTGACATAGGTAATTTGACCCACAAGATGGCGCTACGTTAGGCTGACCAAATGTCCCCTTTTGCCTGGACATGTCCACTTTTCACATCCCGTCTGGGGCGTCCGGGGGCCTTTTATAAACTGATGATAATGTCCGGTTTTCCGTGTGTTTGTGTGTCTGTGTGTTAGAGTGCGGCACGGGCAGCATATTTCTGTCCGAACCCGAACCGAGCCCGACATTATTTAATGACCAAAGCACTGAGTTTGTGTCACACAGTGGTTACAGGCTATTTAACAGGCCGGGCATGCGCCGTGGATGCTCAGCTGCGGAGAGGGAGACCTCCGTGTTTGAGATGGGAGCGGGAGGCGGGAGGTCCGATGCTTCAAGCGAGAGGAGAGGGAGAAATAAAACAAAATAAGATAAAATAGGAAAAACCTGTCTCCCTCTTTTATTTTATTTTCAGCGTTTAATCAAGGCGGAGGCGGGTGGCTGGAGGTCCAAGGTTTCCAGTGAGGAGAGAGGTAGAAACAAACAGCCAATGTGTGTCTGTGTGTGTTATGTTCAGGTGTTGTCACGTAAATAACAGTGCCCAAGCAATAAACAGGACAGACAATAGGATTTTATTTATTTTTACACTACATTTTCACTGAAAGCTGACCGAATCCGACCCGAGCCCGAATACAATTTATAGCTACATTTTTGACCAAACCCGGCCCGACCCGTCGGGTACCGTCGGGCTCGGATCGCCACACTCTAGTGTGTGTATGTGTCCCCTATTGGGGCCTATCTGAATTTCTGTCTTTGAGAGATATTATTTTGTAATATAACTGAATTTTCTATCCATACATATAAATTTTAAATATATTAAAATTATAAGGCATCTTTGAGTAAACTGCGAGTATCATTTAAGTAGGCTATGTCGTGGCCGGCCGAGTGTCCTCTTTTTTGGAAATCAAAATATGGTCACCCTACGCTACGTAGTAATAAGTAAGTACTCATTCGTTTTTGGGATTTGAGTAAGCATGTATAGTTACAGCCCACATTGTAATAAGGTACTGTAATACTGTCTTCTTAAAAAAGAAAAAAGAAGTTTAACGTTAATTTAAACTCATTTTTATGGCTCAGATGTTGTTATACCGTAATTTTATTTCCTGAAGAGGTTGTTTGGAAAATTGCAATCTGAAAAGTAACCAAAGCTGCTTAAGAGTTTATTGTGTTTTGAATGTGTTTCAAATTAAAAATAAAGGGAAACAGTGTAGGAATAACTTGTATAACGTTTTTATTAACAAATAGTAATATAAAACCTTGTTTTCCCTGTTTGAGACCTTAAAAAATAGACTGCGACTTATATGCCAGTGCGACTTATATTCCGAGTTTTACGGTAAGTCATCACATGTGCCGCGTAATCGTTTGCATAATCGTGATTTCAATTTTGACCAAAATAATCGTGATTATGATTTTTTCCATAATCGCACAGCCCTACTTTTACCTACAACAAAGAGGATGGCCCAATATCTCCTCCTCTCCTCGCTGATGGCTTCACTGATTTTTGCGGTGATTATGTGCAAATGTTTTTGTGGTCTGGCTCCAGGTTATCTCTGTGAACTTTTGATTGCTCAACAGACTGCATGACTGACCTGACTGTGTCCAGGCTAAAGACTAAAGGTGACTGAACATTTGCCATCATGACTCTGTGGCTTTGGAATGACTGCCTGAATAACGGGGACTGACAGTGTCTGTATATTCTGCCATGAATCTATTGAAATAATCTATATCTTTTATTTACTTATTTGCTACTTTCATTTACCTTGAAAGCTACTAAACTCAATCTTTCTACTTCTTTCATCTGATATACCTTGTATTATTTACATCAATGCTCTTCATCCTTTATTGAGCTGATAATTTATTTCTCTCTGTGAAGCACTAAAATGTTCTTCGACCAAAAATGTAACTCCTTGACCACCTCTGCATCTCACATCTTCTGCATGAAATTTAATGCAGTTGAAAGTGGATCTTTTTTTTCTGTTTTTGCTTTTGGTTTTTACCTATATTCTGCTATTTTTATTGTGCTAACATGTTTTGGGCATGTTGAGCTTCAAACTGTAACATGTGCATGTTTATTAAGTATTAAGTTAGGTAGAGCTGATTATTAATTTTTCCACAGTCAGGCAGCCTGGGTTTAGAGCACTTTGGCTCAGTCAGATGTCAACATTTAAAACAGCATTTTGGTCACCATGTACCTCCAACAAGGTCCATGTCTATAGGGACCACTGACAAGTAATTATTTGCTTCACATTAAAGACAGTGAAGGTTCAGGTCGGAGTCAAAAGTTTCACACAACAAACGAGGCAGCAGTGGCGGAGGTTGTAATATTGCACCTTTAAACGGAGACAGCATTGTAGACAGCAGTGGTCTATGAGGCCATTAAATACATCCCGACATGTGAATGGAGATTTCTTTTCACTATATTACCAATCCCTTCTGTTCCACCATTATTTAAATTTCTTCATCATCTCCTACTGTCATATACTGCTTGAACTACACTACACTGCCACCATGATCTCTGGTGGTAGTGCTTCATTTTGCCCATATCCACAAGCTTCAGGAAACATGAATAAATACAGATGAAATGAATGCAGAGCACGGACAGAAGGCTCCGTCTGTCTCCATATTTAACATTGAGCACAAATAAGCCCTTAACTGGAGAGACGCAATGACGCATCAAAGCAGCGCTCAACATCCAACATCGTTCCAAATTAGTCTACATTGAGTTTGAAAGAGTAATACATATATATATATATATATATATATATAAAGTAAACACTGTAGTTTTCACAGGCCTCTATGCTGCTTTCTTTTTACTCACCTGTTTTCCATTCTGTCTGTGATGTCAAATGTGACACACCAAAAAAAAAAGAAAAAAACCCACAGCTCTGGTCTACTGCCAGTGAGAGAGGAGAGGAGTGTATAGCCCATTTTTCACACAAGCTAATTTTGGTGGAAAAGGGGTATTGGAGGCTAAACTTGGGGAAACAAAGGCTCCTATTGTGGCTTGGAGAGTTGAACACAGTGGACACAAGCAATACATTGTGGTACATGCAGGCACTGTGGAAGCCAGCTTCTCTGACAGTGTCAGTGCCTCGATAGTGGTTATACTTTTAATGGACTACGAAATACACCAGCACAGTGGATATCCATATAATTATCAGCAAAATAATATTTTAATATCACTGCTTTCTGGCAAGAAAGTCTAGAAGAGCTAGACATTTTACAAATTGGTAGTGCCTTCTGATAAATGTTGTATATTTACTATCAATCAAAAAAAACATGAGTTTAAATTTAATTATAATTTATAGAACCACTTCGCACTGGCCAGTGCTGTCTTGCAGACTGTACTGCTGGGAGAGGATTATGAGTAACACACAAACCAATTCTCACAGCAAAAAAACAAAACAAAAAACATGCTGCACAGTGGAGAGGATGCATCTCTAATTTCTGAGTCTTTAGTCAGACTAAAAGTTACAATTATGTGCCAACCAGCCAGCAGGCTACTTTTTCTATCTCTCTTTGAAAAATGTATGTTTTGTACTGTTGGGCTGCACAGAGGTCACATCTGAGTTCATGAGGAATGTTTGTGAGGACTGAGGCCATGTAATAGGGATGATGGATGCTGGTGCCGAGTACATGTCTAAGGCACTTCCATGCATGCTAGGAAACCTCAGAATCCTACAAAATATAAATCAATGATCTCAACGTGGGGTCTGAATCCCTCCAATCAGCTGACGATGGGTGTTCACTCCTAGTTATCCAATCACGCTTTGCCACAATCTCTCAGCCAGTCAGGATGCCACTGCACCCTGGTCACCTCCAGCCATCTTTTTTTCTTTTTTTTTTTTTTTTTGTCTGTAGGCCGACGATAGCTTCACTCTGTAGTACTTTTATCTCTGTTGGAGTGGATTTGGGATTACTGCAGCAAATAAGTTCTGTGACAAACAAAAGTGTACGATACATACACGTTTCATTCAGCAACATAATTTTCACTTATTAACATTGCCAGAAGTAAAGAGCTAATGTCATGCTATGAATTACACAGTCACATGATTTAACATCCCTACCACAACAACGTTGTAAAGCTGTGGTCGGCGTGATGATGTTCTGTAGTCTCATTTTGTTAGTAATCACCTTTTGGGGTATTAAATGACATATTTTATGTCCTAGTACAAAACATAAAAGTCTTTTGTGTAAACTACAGACCTTATTTCAGGTATCTAACCAAAAACTTATTCAAAAATCCAACTGACTTTGAGGCGAGGGAACTGGGAGTGCAGAAACTCCTTGTTGTATTTATTCCTGGTGCACTCTATGGTCATTTACCAACAAACATACACTGAAGAAAAGTATAGGCCTCTCTGTCATTTTATAAAACATGTCACAAACTCTTCTTCTCTTAAAATAAACGGTTTTGGAATACTTTTTTGTGATTTACATTAGGCTATAATGAACAAAACTGTTGCTACACTACTGCCCAGATGTTGCAAATCCCACCCATCAGGCATGCCAAGCAGGTCAAATCCAACACTGACCCAAACCTGCTGCCCTGAACATTCAAGCTGTTCAGTCTAAGACAACACACACATTGAACAGCTGGGTTTGACCCAATCTGACAGAGAATCTCATTACCAGCCACTAACTACAGGGGTGAAGCACCAAATTCTGGGTCCTATGACAAAGCAGTCTCTGTGGGCCCCCCACCTTTCCTCTCTTGTTCCATGTCTCTCTCATGCACCTTTCAATATTTTTATTAAGTCAGTTTGCTTTCTTTCCCTTTCCTTTCTTTATTTTATTGTTGTATTTATTTATTTACTCAGCTGTAGCTGAGTTTGGAAGTGCAGGGGTGGACAAAACCTCCCACCTTCCTCTATATATTTTAGTATTATCCTCTAATTAGATGCGACCTTCACGGAGCAGTGGACCAAGATGGAGTTAGAGAGGGGGAGAGAGTTAAAATAGACAAGAAAATCAGTCGGAGCGGATCAGTATCGCTCCATTCTGCTTCAGTAGGCTATCTCTGCCTCTCTGTACTGAAACCACTATGACTGAAATAGAAATCTATGTCATTAATTTTTCAAACTCTCACTGATGAAGTCTTAAGTATCACTAAGCCACACTACATTGTGATGTTAACACGCAAAATTATGCTTCCGACGGAGGAAAAAAATCGTTAAAGCAAGAAAAAAAAACATCTGCAAAAAACACACACACCGTCCTTTCACCAGCCTTTCAGCGACTATTCTAACTATAATTTAACATAGCCTATTTTAACCCTGCGTTGAAATAAGAGATCTCAAATGACACGTAGGACCCTATGAACCCAGCCACGCGCTTTTTATCATGATTCATGGCAAAAACTACGATTAAATAATCCATATGAGCATAAATAACCTATTAAACAGTTAGCCTAATATGACAACTCTTATACAAGTTATTGTTTTGCACTCTGCTGTTAAAACGAGAATCTGTGGTCCGCGCAATCAGTCCCCAATCCCAATCAGTTACGGAATAAATGGCAAAAGGGAATTATTTGAGGAAAAATGTAACCTATGGTTTTCAAATATTCATAGAAAGTACCGTCTCCAAAAACTGTCCCGGAAAGCGGCCGAGGAAAGCCTTAGGATGACATAAAGTTGCTAACCTTATCTTCCCTCACTTTTACCGTTAAATAGCCGTTCTTAGTGCCCGCGTGCCATCCATCAACACCGCACCAATGACAGGCTGCAAATGACTACAAGAAATTACGCATCTCCTACGAGAAGAGCTCCCTCCGACACAGCAACAACATACAAACAATAAAATAACAGTAGTGTCATGTGGTCTGAAGCCGCTGTGGGGACACAACAAACAGCGCATAGCAGGTTCACTTACCGTTGTATGCTGAGGATGGAGCTTTAACCAAATCTCCCAACAGCGCATCCAGCTAAGGCAGACTGCTCTCTGCCTGTCCCCTCACTCTCTCTCCCGCCCTCACTCTGCCTCTCTCTCTCTACCTCTCTCTCTTATAATCCCCCCCCCCCCCACACACAGCCCCCTCCCCTCCAACATACCAGATCAACGAATTGAAGGGTTGAAATGGCTGCTGATTGGTCATTACAGTGCCGTCGGCGATTAAAGGGACATACGCGCGCTCCCGCGCACAAGAACACACACCATGGACTCAATCTTCATTCCAACTCCAACAGACTTATTTCAATCGGCCCAAATTTTAAGAAGCCAACTGACTGCACTCTTAAAGGAAAACTCTGGATGATTTGAAGACCTCAGCAACACAGCTACATATGAAATGGCATTTAATAAGCTGAGGCTGGCAGATCACAGCCAATACCCACAACCTGCAGGTGTCACAGCTGAAGATGGCTGTTCTAGCCTGGAGGCTTTTCTCTGAGGCACACTGTAAACCCTAATCCATCCATGGTAATTACAATAATTATAATGTCAAGTCTACACAAATGCCCCAAATTTTCAAAATGACATAAAACTATATGTTCATTTGACACAAAAATCATCCTTTGTGAGTTTGACATAATCTCAACAATTTCTTAAAATTTTCAGTAAATTTGATTAAAATTTCTAAAATCAGTTTCACCTAATTTGTTTAAGGCATGCTGTGAGACAA
This sequence comes from Epinephelus moara, assembly GCF_006386435.1. Lineage (NCBI taxonomy): Eukaryota > Metazoa > Chordata > Actinopteri > Perciformes > Serranidae > Epinephelus > Epinephelus moara. The sequence goes on from NC_065526.1 coordinate 39,619,580, forward strand.
TGTGTTTAACGTGTTTAAATGTGTTTCTAAATAACTCAGTGATTAATGTTTATGTATTTCACAATGGTTCTAATGGGTTACAGTCAATGTTGTAGTAAAAGACATTTTGCATGATTAGTTAAGTCGTATACACAGTTAGTGACCTCCCACCTGCATGGATAGTACAGTGTCTAACAAGACGTTGTGCTGAGGAGAAATAAGGAGAATTACCACAACCTTACCACAATATAGCTCAATGAAATATTCTAAATTTCATTCTAAATAATATTTTATAATGATAAGTTGTGAGTCCCCGCAATGCACAGCTGGTCGTTTGAGTGGATCCCCAATAAAAATTGTGTTTTTTTTTAAAACAAACTCTAGTGTTAAAGTCATTTATATGGTTATAATTATGGTTCTATTCATTCAATTCAATTTGACAACATCCCTCTGTCCTTAGGACCCTCAAAAAACGGTAGAAACCTCAGGAAGAGCAACTGAGGAGGGATCCCTCTTCCAGGACGGACAGACGTGCAATAGATGTCGTACAGAACAGATCAACATAATAAATTAACAGTAATCCGTATGACACAATGAGACATAAAGAGAGAGAGACAGAGAGAGAGACAGAGACAGAGAGAGATGCAGGACAGACGGTAATGACAGTAGCTTACAACAACATTAATGAAAGTAATACTATTATAATTATAGTTCTGGTTACTGTGGTACAATATGTTGAAAGTATATATATTAATATCTGATAGTATACATATGTGACAATAATCATATGTGTATAATAACAGTAGAAGTATGACTAATGATAGCAGCAGCAGGAGGCATCTGGCAGGACCACGGCAGCAGCACAACCACACACGTCACACTATCCAGGCCCGCTGCAATACGAGTTAACCTGAGAGACAGTGGAGCACAAAGGCTCCAGAGAAGAAGCCGAGTTAGTGACATGCAGTTTGGCCAAGTTAGCAAGATGCAGTAACAGGACATGAGAGAGAGAGAGAGAGAGAGAGAGAGAGAAGGAGAGAAGGTGCCTGGTGTATTATAGGAGGTCCCCCGGCAGACTAGGCCTAAGTCAGCCTAACTAGGGGCTGGTACAAGCCAGCCCTAACTATAAGCTTTATCAAAGAGGAAAGTCTTAAGTCTAGTCTTAAATGTGGAGACGGTGTCTGCCTCCCGACCGTAACAGGGAAGATGATTCCACAGGAGAGGAGCCTGATAGCTGAAGGCTCTTGCTCCTGATCTACTTTTGGAGACTTTAGGGACCACGAGTAACCCTGCGTTCTCAGAGCGCA